>NW_007729171.1:94110-156610 GCF_000696425.1 Galeopterus variegatus
CTGCCCAAAGTAGTCTTTTTCTACCAAATTATTTAACAGAAAGTAATGCCAAACCGATATAGGGATTTTTGTAAAGATTAGTATTTACCATCCAAGACAAGAAAGATACAGGGATGGTGATTTTTACTATATCCCAATTTAAATTGCATGTTTATTTTTTTAAAAACCTTATTTATTAATTATTATTATTATTTTACATTCAAAGGTGTTGTTGTGGAGCGGTGGGAGAAGCAGGTGGGAGAGGGTAGGGAAACAGAGGTGGAGGTGGGGCGGGGCTGGCCCATGGCCTGCTGCTTCACTGGCCTGGTTGTGGAGGGCAGGGGGGCGTAGTTGAAGCCCATGGGTTCCCCCCACTCTGGCTTGGGAACCTGTGGGGTTTCTGGTAGTGGCTCAGTTGCTGCCAGGCTGGATGCGAGCATCTGGGGGCATGGCAGAGGCCCTTGGCCCCCCTCCTTCCCTGGAGAGAGTGACGTTGGGGACTGGCTATTCTGCCATCTTGATTGTCTGCCCCAGAATCTAAATTGCATGTTTAGCTGATGCAAAACCAGATGGGTCAGGGAGGATGATTGTAGATTATTTCAAACCTAGTCAGAAGACGATGGTAATTATAGGGTGGTTCCGAGAGTGATGTATTTACTGTGGAGACAACAGTCCCTGGCACTGGGTATACAGCTACTGCTAGCCGGCATTTTTACCCTCTCTATTCTGTAATGAAATTGAGAAGCTGTATGTTTTTCATAGAGGATACCACAGTATACCATTAATATCTTCTTGCCTTACACCTGTGCATTCTTCCACATTCTGTTAATATACACTTTGAAACAAACTTGATTGTTTTAATAGCTCTAAGAATGAGATTCAGGCAGGACTTCTGGCCATAGTTGAGTGAGAAGATTGGAAAATACTCTGCCCCCCGAAACCCCATAAAGTTGAACAAAACTGAAAAATAATTTTTTTTAGTGCCCTAGAAATTGACAAAAGGCATACAACAATCTTAGAAGTGTTTAAGCTTGAAAAATCGTTGAACTTTAGGTAAGAACAGTAGGAATCTGTGGAGCTCTGGCTTGGGGATGCTCCAGTCTCCCCCAGCCGGACCCCTGGAGAGGTTATGTCAGAGCTGGCAAGTCCCGAGGGCTAGCGTCTTCTCTGCTATGATTAGTGGGCTCCCTTGCTTTGAAGTGGTGAGTGACACTCACTCACAATAGCATTGTGAGCGGAAGTCACTTTCTGGAAACAGGCGAGCAGGAGAGGACCAACATCTGGACTCTACTGTCCTGAAGTTGAGTTATGGTCAGGGCAAGTATATTCCTAGCTGAAGGTGTATGCATGCGTGATAAAGGAAAGAGACGCTCCATGGCATCTGTTTACTCCGGACCAAACTTGAAGCTGTGTGGATGTTCATGGGATGTGCTAGAAAGAGCTTGGCAGAGAGTAAAACTTGGGGAAGACTTGCAAATGGCCTGAACTTTGAGTATGTGATCAGACCTAAACAAACACAGATCCATGCCAGACAACAAAAGCCTCGCTGGCTTGAGGTGTTTGGCTACAACCTAAGTCCAATCACTGGCTGGATACTAAGATGGGCAGATATGGGGCAATCCCCCCATATTAGAGATTGAAACCAGTTTGAAAAATTAAATGAAGAATACGAAAAATTTTAAGTTGATCAAAGACATTAGGGGAGACAAGATTTAGCCAAGGCAAATTACTAAACAAACAAATAACAAGAGTAACAACCTTCAATGCAAAAAACGTTAGAATCCAGAGTTGCTACAATATATTAACTGAAATGCTCAGGTTAAAAAAATGAGATAATACAGAGAAAATGTGACCTATAATCAGGGTAAAGGGCAGTTAAAACATCTGTCTCTCCGTGTCCCCAGATGCTGGATTTAATAGACAAAGATGCCAAGGCAGATTTTATAAATATGTTCAAAGAATCAAATAAAAGCACATTTAAGGAATTAAAGGAAGGTATGATAACAATGAATCGACAAATAGTAGAAATTACACAAAAAGGAACCAAATGGATATTCTGAAGTTGAAAAGTAAAATAACTAAAGTAAATATTCAAGTTGGCAGAAGACAGAATCAGTGAACTTGAATATAAGTGAATAGAAAAATTTTATTTTCAATCTGAGAGAAAAAAAGATTGAACAAAAATGAACACAACCATAAATACAAATTAATAAAAATGAAAAACTTTTGTGCTGCAAATTATACCATCAAAGGAATGAAAAGACACCCACTGAATGGGCAAAAATATTTGCAAATCCTATATCTGACGAGATACTTGCATCCAGAGTATACACAGAATTCTTACAACTCAATAATAAAAAGATAAATAACCCATAAAAAATGGGCAAAGAATCGTAATACACTTCTCAAAAAAAGACATACGAACGGCCAATAAATACTTGAAAAAAATACTTAGCATTATTAGTCAAGAAAATGAAAATCAAATACAAACGATCAGAATAAACAAAATTAAAAAGACAGACAATAACAGGTGTTGACGTGGTTGTAAAAAAATTAGAACGCTCCTGCTGCTGGCGCAGTTATAAAATGGTGCAGTTGCTTTGGAAATCCATGGGAGACTTCCTCCAGCTGCCAGGCACAGAGTAGCCGTATAACCTTGCAATCCCACTCCCGGATGGAGAGAGAAATGCAAACACATGTTCACACACAAAAAACTTGTGCAGTAATATTCATAGCAGCGTTATTCATAACAGCCCCAAAATGCAAACAACTCAAATATCCATCCACCGATAAATAGAAAAACAAAATACGGTATACCCGTACAGTGAACTATGATTTGGCAATAAACAGGAACAAAGTCCTGATACAACATGGGGGAACATTGAAAATATGTTAAGTGAAAGAAACCAGTCATAAAGATCACACATTTTATAATTCCATTTATACAAAATGTTCAAAATAGGCAAATCTATATTGAGAGAAAACAGATCAGTGATTGTCTAGGACTGGGTCAGAAATGGGAAGCAATTGCTGATGTTTACAGGGTTTCCTTTTGGGGTAAGGGTAGTGTTCTAAGTTACACTGTGGGGGTGTCAACATGCTAAAACCCAGTGAGTCGTGCACAAGCGTCGGGGACCTGACTGCAGGTGGGCACAAGGCGATTGCGGGTGCTGTCGTGTTCTGTTTACTTTCATTTTTAAATCTGGCCACTGGTCGAAGGGGGTTTTCAACGAGTGAATGTGCAAAGAGCTGTGTGCTTCTGAATCGTACTTTTCTGCTAAAGGATTGAGAGGTTTTTCAAAATGAAAGGAAGTCCATGTTCGAGAAAACGTTTACATGTAACAAAAGATAAAGATCACGTGACAGAGGATGGAGAGATTCTGGCTGCAGTTCAGACGTACCAAGGAGGACGGTGGAGACTTTTCTTGAAAAGGTATTCTGAGCACAGTTTGGGGGGTCCTGAGACCACGTTTAGCAAATAGGTGCAGATCAACTCGGGCTCAGCTGGAGGAGGGAGCCGTGGGAACGTGGCCTCTGGCCCGTTCATCAGAGCCTGGAGGGAGACCTGGGGCCGCTGAAGGCGCTGAGCAGCAGGAGGTGGGGGCCTGGGCTCCTGGAAGAGCTGGAGAGACCACCCGGTCTTCCTCCCTCACTCCATGTGAGGCAGGAATCCCGGGATTTCTAGTTTGGTGCAGCCATTTCCCTATGGATTCTCATTTGCAAGGCACATGCGGATGATACTGGTTCGTAATGTTACCATATCGTTTCTCGAAATTAAAATCCACAGTATTTTTCCCTGAAAGTAATTTCATATTTCCCCCTGCAATAATTCATTTTAGCAATGTACGAAAAAAGCCAGAGATACGGAGTGACTCTTGCAGGAACCAGGAGGTTAGTGGCAGGGACAACTCCTCCCAGACTTCACACTGGCATGTCCAAGCCTGTGCACCTTCCCGGGGAGTCTCCCTTTTCATCCCCAGGTCTCTCTCAGTGACCCCCACTGTCCTCTGGAGAAACACTCTCAGGGTCCCCCGGCCTCTTTTTCTTAAAGACTCTCTGCAGAGAGAATAATAACAGGGTTAGGGCTGCAGTTCACACAGGAGAGGAGGGGGGTGACACAGAACAGGTGGTCTACCTACCTGGGCAGACGCATGTACAGGTAGCTCACGATGCCGGCAGACAGCGTGGAGGGACCATGAGCTTTGGGACTGCACCCTGCTGCTGGGTGTGGCACTGAGCCCAGACAGGCAGAGTCACGCCGGTCACACACTGCACACATCACAAGTATAAGATAGGCAGCAATGGATGCATTACAGGAGGGATGTTTGTAGTCAGTCACAAGCAGCCATCTCAACAACACGCAGGGAAAGGGCCAGAGCAGGGTACAGATCACAGCTGACAGACGACACGGGTCTGGGCATTGGGTGCCTTCCTTCCTCTATCTCTTGGGAATCTGACTATCCACGGGAAGGGCATTTTCTTCCAGGATTTCTCCACTAAATGATAAGCTTTGGGAGACAAATCTTGCCCATGGCATTTTGAGCAGTAAATTCAATCCCTTGGGAAGACGAGCATAGAAGCCAGTACTTTGTGCGACACTGAGGTGCTTTCCAGGGGGTTAGGTGAGCGAGTAATAAAGATGCTGTGTTCTCGGGCACTGTTTTGATTCCTGAATGTCTGTCTCAGTTGACTTAGACTTAATGAAATTAACTAATCAATTGACTGATTGATTGACTGAAATTAGTGGACAAAAGAGAGACGTCTTTTATCTGCCTCATACCAACCAGGTCAGTGGTGGGGCAGAGCCCACCAAGCACAGCTGAGTCTTCCTAAGCTCAGTGAGTTCAATGAGAGGTTCTGAGACAGATTTATAACAATATCCACATTTTTACTGTAAAAAATGACAATTCTATTCACAGTAAAATAAAAGTAGCATGCATGAGCTCCTGGCATGCCTGAGCCCATTGGAAAAATGCCGGCCAGATTTTGTCCCCAGGTAGCCTCAGAGGGGCTGGTCTGGGCCGGAGTCAGTCTGGGATGAACGCAGCGAGAGGCTGTGACCTTTCTCGAAGATCCTTTTTGCTTGGAGGAACTGTTGTCGTGGATGGAGTAATTAGAAGAGCCAGACGGGATGCGGGTATCATGAGATGCTGGGATAGGATGTTTCAGATAAAGGCCTGGGCCCTGATTTGCAAGTGGCCCTAAAACAGGAAGCCCCCAAAGACACAGAGAACTCGGTTACCCTTGTGAGGAGCCAGTTCAAAGTAGAAATATTTCGAGCAATTCCTGACCCAAGAGCAGGACTTCAGTCTCTCAGGATATTGGCCTGTGTGGTAGCAATTCTGTCCAAGAAGATCTCCCAGGTAGGAAAAAAGATCGACCTTTTTCCATTTTCAAACCATCTCAACTCAGAGATATATTTGTCTGGAATTTGGAACTTCATGACTTTTCCTGGGGAAGGTGCCCTTGAAGGTAGACAAGACAGAAATGGGGTCCTGAAGGATGGAGGGTGGCCCCCCGAGGGAGTCACACTGTGCTTGGGTCCCCTGGTTCCCATACAGCCCAGGCTGTGCCGACAGGCTGGGAGGGTGTTATCAGTCAGAGGTGGCATTTGACTGAGGTTTGGTCTTGGTGACATTGTGTGACTGAGGTTTGGTCTTTGACCTTCTTGGGCTATCTTCTTGGTTCTAACTTAACATCTTAACTTCTATATTCATATTTATTTCTCATCTAAGACATTTCCCATGCAAACTTCCATTTTTTTTTCCTTTTTGGCAGTTTTTAACAGAGCTAAATGGGTTGGGAGGAGGGCAGGCATCTCAGGCCGTGGCCTCCGTGGGCAGGCTCAGCACAGGAAGGAAGTTCTGACCCGCTTCTCAACGCGAGTGAACCTCGCAAACATTGCGCTGAGCGAAAGAAGCCAGCCAGCAGGGGTCACGTGGCGTATGGTTCCACTGCGGGAGATGTCCAGAGCAGGTCGCTCTATAGCGACAGGAGGCAGACTGCAGGAGCTGGGAGGAGGAGGGGATGTGGAGCACCGGCCTTCCTTTTGGGGTGATGGAGTGTTTTGGAACTAGACAGGTGTGGTGGGTGCACAATGTGGTGAGTGTGCCAGCTGCGTGGAAGTCTAAACTGGTTCATTTCACGTTGTGTGAATTTCACCTCAAAGAAAAGTTATGTTTGGGGGGGACGCTGTGGCTCACACCTAGAACCAGAGGAATCCTCTCATCCATGCTGTCTGGGCTGCGCCGACTGAGCACCTCCCTGGCACCACTGTCAGAATCTCCACCTCCCGTCTGTTGTGTCTGCTCCCTGCCAGCCTGGCTCATGCCCCAACTCAGAAATGGCCCTTCCAGGGGCTGCCATCTCTCCATGCCAGTGCAGGGCTGTGCCAGGCAACTGGGGCCTCCCCACCCAGAGCTGCTGTTCCTTGTGCTTGGCAGGGAAGAACGTGCCACTCATCGTCGGGCTCAGCAGTGGTATCCGGCAGTGAGCCAGTCTCCATGAGCCCAGTGGCCAAGAGCCTGTGCTCTGCCCACAAGGCCATGTGCCACCTTTGTGGCGTCCTTCCTCCTCACTAGAGGGGATGTCACCTCTCCCCCGCAATTGTTCCATTGGTAAATTCCCCTCTCCTGGTGGGGAACCAAAGCCCAGCTGTTCCTGCACGGCACTCCAGAACCCGGGAGGGGCCATGGGGTCCTGTTTGCCAGCTTCATTTTATCACCGTCACGGGTCCCCACACCCCTGGCCCAGGCACTTAACTGCATCGTACACTGATGTTTCCATGGGAACTGGTTGTTACCAGTCCCCACACCTCATCACATGACCAGATGAGATCTGGGCCGGATCGTTAGTTCTCCATTCACCTCAGATAGGAGTCTAGGCACTGGGGCAGGGTGGGGCGGGACTGGGGCTGCACCATTTCATTCCAAGTGAGCCGCTGACTGAAGGGGCTCTGTCCTCCTGGCAAGGAGGGAGGACCCAAACGCTGGGCTAACTTGCAGCCGGTCCCTACAATGCTCCTGAAACCCCAGCAAGGAGGCAATATGGGATTGCAGACCCCAGGAGCACCTTTGGGATGTTCCCATGCGTATCACAGGCTTTTAATCAGTCTGTGGATCAAATGTTGTTCCAGAAGCTTCTGTGACCCAGAAGCAAAGCCTCTGTAGGCTTTTCTGTAGCTGAAAAGGGAGCTACAACCAGGGAGCTGTCACTGTTCTAGGCTTCACATGATTCCGACTGTAAGGTTCTCACCGCAGCTGTGAGAGTCAGCTAATGCTGCTGTGACAAAGTCCCCAGACTGGGGGCTTAGACAACAGAAATGTATTGTCTCACAGGCCTGGGGGCTGGGAGTCGGAAATCCAAGCCCTGCGGGGCTGGCGTCTCCTGAGGCCTCTCTCCTTAGCTTGTAGACAGCGTCTTCTGTGTGTTTTCACGTGGTCATCCCTCTGTGTGTGTCTGTGTCCTAAGTTTCTCTTTTTATAAGGACACAATCATTTGGGACTAGGGCGCACCCTACTGACCCCATCACTGACCTCTGAAAACTCTGTCTGCAAATATAGTCATGTTCTGGGGTTCCGGGGATTAGGATTCTAACGTATGAATTGGGGGCACATAATTCAGCTCATAACAGCAACCCTTACACAGATGGGGATACTGAGGCTGAAAAGGGCCGGCTACTTATGAAAAGGAGCTGGGATTTGCCCCTAGGAGGTCGTCTCTCACGGCCTCAGCCTGGACCCCTCAGACCACTCATTACTCCTTGCTGTCAGTTCCAGAAGAAATATTGATCCCCTCCTCAGTTTCATCTTCAAGTAGGGCAGTCAAGCACCCTGGTCTTCCCAGGACCACAGGAATTCCCAGTGGTTTTCCCAGGACCACGGGGATTCCCAGGATGTAGGATGTTCAGGGCTACACTAGGACAGTCCCAGGCAAACCGGGACAAGTTGGTCACCCTCCCCGCAGCATGGGGCCGTGTGCCTATTCCTGACGTGGACGCAGCTCAGGGCTCAGGTGTGTGACTCCAGGACCCTGAGTCGCCTCTTCAGGAATGCAGGCGTCCCCAGAGCACCCCTGCATGCCTGAACAGCATAAACCCCTCTGCAAGCCTCCTCACCAAGTAGCTCCTGTGTCAGATGCCATTCCAGGGGCTGAAGAAGAGGCAGAAAACAAAATTTAAGAAAGAAACAGCCCACATGGGACTTACATTCCTGTGGGGTATTCCCGCAAAAGAAAGCAAGTAAATTGCATAGACTGTCATAGGGGACGAGTATGGTGTTTAATTGCGTGATCAGCAGAAGCTCCTCTGGAAGGTGCAGAGCCCGTGGAAGCAGAGGGGCCCGTCCGGACAGCGGAACAGCAAATGCAAAGGTCCTGCGAGGTGGCCCATGTGCTGGTAGAGTGGAGGCACGGGGCAGGGGGAAAGGTCAGGCAGCACATCCCACAGTGCTAGAAAGGCGACTGCCCCAGCTGGGACATGCCAACTGTTGAAGTCTCAGCATAACAAGTGGCCCCAGTGGCCCCACCAAAACCACGTCATGAAAGCTATGGTTGGAGAACCATCATGTGGGTGAAGGTATAGAAACACACCTTTCACGCCACCATGTAAAGGGCTGGGTGCGTGGTGGGCACCCGGCTGTGGCACAGCCTGAAGCACCGGGGGTACTGGGGGTGGTGGGGACACGGGTTGGGGCCTGGGAGGAAGGGAGGGGTCTCCCACACAGCACTTGCTTTTCTCCTCAACTCTGCTCCTCGACTCCCACCAACCCAGAGACTCTAGTAGAGTCTGCCCTTGGTGACAGAGGGCGGCCCTGATGTTTCTGCCAGGCCTGGCGAATCACCCAATTTTGTCTCCACAGGCTGAGCCCAGGCAGCAAAGGCCAGCTCACCATGGCCCGGCTCCCCGCAAGCCTCTCCTGGGAGCTGGATTTGGACAATGAGACAGAGACCACAGGACTCATGAGGGTGAACGGCACGGGGAGCGAGTGGCCGGGCTCGCAGCAGGCTGTGCTCCCCATCACAGTGGCAGTGGCCCTCTGTGGGGTGGTGGGCAATGGTGCAGTCTGCTGGCTTCTCTGCTGCCACACCCCAGGCAGCCCCCATGCAGCCTGTGTCCTCAACCTGGTGGCATCTGATATCCTCAGTCTCTCCTGCATAGCTGGGATCCTGCTGGAGAAGGTCCTCATGATGTACCACAAGGTGACGTGGCACGTGGTCGTGGTCCCGGAGGCCGTCTCCTACTTCTCCGACATGGTGGGTCTGTCTCCTGGCGGCATGGGCACTGAGAGCTCTCTGTGCGTCCTCTTGCCCACCTGCAGCCGCCACCGCCGCCCACGGCACACCTCTGCTGTGGTGGGCGCCCTGAGCTGGGGCCCGGCCCTCCCTTCGCACGCGGTAAACGAGGTCTGTGACTACTGGCAGAGGGGCTTGGCGTGTGAGCCGTTTCACGAAGGCTTCGGGATATTTCATGGGCTCCTTTCCTTGGTGATAGTCGTGTCCAGCCTGACCCTGACCATCCAGAGCCTGTGCTGCCCCCAGGGGTGTTCGCCCACTAGGATCTGTCATGGTGTCAGCATCGTGGCCATCACCTTCCTGTTCTGGGTCCTGCCTTTGGCTGTCATCATGCACCTGCCAGAACAAGAGTATCTGAGTCGGGCCTTTGACCTCCTGCTGCTGCTGTCCAGCGTGGTCGGTGTGGCTCACCCGGCCATCTACTTCTTGGCTGGGTACCTCTGGGGGAAGAGGAGCAGGGAGTCCCTAAAGGTTGCTCTCCAGAGGGTGCCGATGAGTGAGCTGGAGGCGTGGAGGGAAAGAGGGTGCCGGGCACAAGGCCCCCAGGAGACTCCAGCCTCGGAGCTGAGGATGAGCAATGCCCCACCCCTGACCTTGCCTTCCACCCCGGACAGAGGCTGAGCTGGGATCCTGACCTTCCCCCTCCATGGGCAGCCTCGACATTCCAGCCATCCCTTCTGAGGAAAGCCGGCAAAATGAGGAAGAAACAGCAGCGTAATCAAGCCATTGCTGGCATTGCTACTGCTGGACCTAAACTATCGATGGAGCTGCAGCTGCAAGCCCAGGCCCAGGTCACGTGTCCACACGCCTGGTTCTCTCCAGGTTCTAAACACGGGCAACTCTCTTTTTTGCCAGACGCACCACGTGCTCTACGACCCTGCTCCTCATGCACAGCCCACCATGACAGCTGTCCTGACAGTGCCACCTCTACGGCACGGCCCCAATCCATCCATCCCCGTCCCCACTAGCACCTTGCCCAGCCCCTCCACACAGTCAACATCTCACCCAGAG
Source organism: Galeopterus variegatus (assembly GCF_000696425.1). Taxonomy (NCBI): domain Eukaryota; kingdom Metazoa; phylum Chordata; class Mammalia; order Dermoptera; family Cynocephalidae; genus Galeopterus; species Galeopterus variegatus. The sequence continues at coordinate 104,392 of NW_007729171.1, forward strand.
CCCTCGCCCGGCCTGGCTCCATCCTGCTGCTGTGCCCTCCAGCTCATTCTCTGTACCCATCACATCCGCCTCGTGGGTCCAACTGCCCCAGGTTCCAGCACAGCCCATGGACTTTAGGACGCTGCCCGCCCCCTGAGCTACTGCTGCAGGTACCCCTTTGACCTCGTTCCCTGCCATTCTCAGCCAAGCTCCTCTCTTCCGTCTTCACGCTAAACACCCTCCTGCTCCCCCAACCCCCACCTGGAACACTCCCTCCCACTACGGGCATATCTTACTCCTTTTCATCTTTCGCCTTCTTAAAGATGCCTCTCCAGACGACCCTGTCTAAATACCCGCCCTTTAGTCCTTCGTGCACTTGTCATTGGCTGTAGACGTTTTGTCTGTTATGGGCTGGGTATCATCAGTTTACTGCGGTCCTCCTGTATAGAGTCTTGTTCCTGGCGTATGCCCAGCCAATAGCAAACGCCTGGTATGTAACGTCCCAGCCCACAGCAGCTGCGGCAATGACCACCCGTCCACCACTTGGGGTCCACACACGTTTTCATTATCTCCTCCTTCCTAATTCTTCCCCAGAATCTTATAACCAGAATTCAAGTCGCATGTCTTTGGAGATTGTTCCCAATGACTTTCTAATTGATTTATCACATTTTTTACTTGGTGAGAAAATGTAACTTGTACCGTGACTATTAAGTGAAATTATCTGTTGCCTAAAACTCAGTCTGGTTTGTAAATGTGCCAGTTACGTTGGTGGGCAATGCACCTTCTGTTCATTTAGATGTGCAGTGTGACACCCACCACGGCAATCCTTGAGACACTGTGATTCAGATCATACTCGTTTCTGCCTAGTTTAAATGCCTAAACTGACTGCGACAGGTTAACGTCTCCTATGAATCTGTTTCATGTTACACTAGGATTTGTAACAGATTTTGATTTAAATAACTTCATGCTGTCATTTGATGAGTGGGTGGCTCTGGGGACCTAGTTTGAGGACAGGGGAGGGCTGATTCAGGCTCCCGTCTGGGTCAGCTTGGGCTCCTGTAACAAAGTAGCACAGATTGAATAACTTAAGTAACACTCCTGTATTCTCTCAGTTCCAGACGCCAGAAGTCTGAGAGCAGGGGTGGCAGGGCTGGTTTCTGCTGAGGCCTCTCTCCTTGGCTTGCAGACAGCATCTCCTCCCTTTTTCCTCACGTGGCCTTTCCTCTGCACACATGTCCCTCGTGTCTCTTCCTCTTCTTAGGAGAACATTAATACTATTTGCTTAGGACTCAACTTTATGACCTCATTTAACCTTAATTACCTCTTGTAAGGAACGTAGAAAAAGTTTAGTCAGGCCCTCTGTGTTACAAAGATGAGCAAGATTCAGCAATTCACTAGAAACAAGTTACAGTAGTGTAACTGCGTATGTGCGCCCATTTATAATTCAGCGTGATTGCTGTAATTATGTAATGCTTGGCTTGGGGCCGCTATCTTGTACTAAGAGTATAAAGGCAACTGCTCTGAACTGCTGGTTGGCAGAGCATGGAGGGTCAGCAGGGCAGAGCCTGAGCTTGTCTTGGAGGAATAAAGCATGTCTATCAAGCTCACATCTGAAGAATAAAATATGTCTACCTTGCATAAAGCTGCCAGGATCTTCTTTCAATTACCTGACTCGTGACCTGCACAGGAAGGGGCAGAAGGATCTGAGATTCCTGCCCGGCACCTCTTTAAAGGGCCTGCTTCCAAATAGAGTCATACTCAGGGTTAGGACTTCCACATGGGACTTTGGGATGCCAGGAGTAAGGAGACAGGCTGACATTGCAGGGCTGGGCCACTGCCCTACTAACCCATGTTCAAGGAGGGACCACAATGTGGGGCATTTTGCATGGTTTGACCCTGGGCCAACAGTTCCCTTGGGGGTTAGCAGCATGCTTATGGTTCCGTATATTTCCTTGTGGAACTGTCTCCTTTGTAAGGACAGAGGAGATTAGTTAATGAGCTCCTGGCAACACAGACACTCCTCAGTCAGTCAGTGGCTTCCTACTTGTTCAGGGGGACAAAAATGCCAAGCTTCATATTGATTATTACAGCTTAATAAACAACCTTCCTCCTGAGTTTAGAACTACTGATGGGAAATGAATGAGTGAATGAGGACACAGTGTCCGACGGAGAACATTAGCTCTACCGCTTGTGAAATTGAATTGGAGAACACACTTGGATGGCTAATGAATGGGCCTCCTGAGATGCCCCTTAAACTACGCCTACTCCATATCCGCCCCTCCATCCTGCGTCTCTTGTCCCATCCAATTCCCACTCCCCCCTCCAGGGTCTGCATTGAATATCCCATGGGTCGGGACACCCTGCTTCAGCCTAAGCTAAAAGGCCACGTGGCCAACTTAGCTGGTGGCGATCCCATGGCCCCGGCACATGGATGCGAACACGGCCGTTCCCGTTGCTCTGCACCTTGGTTACAAATCACCTTTAGACTCATGCAGGTTGGTCTCTGTTAGGCTCCCCTTGGACACCACCACACGCGATGCTGTTACTGTGTCTTTATAGCACATGTGTCTGCCCAGTGAACCAAGCCGTCCTCAAGGCGGCCAGACAAGAAACAGCACATGGGTCCAGAGGACCAAAGATAAAGGTGAAGTGCAGCTCCTGCTGGAGGAGGTGCAAGGGTGTGAGTGTGGAGAAGATGCCTCAAAGTTTGGAAAGAAAACAATTGTCAGTCTAGCATTCTTTATACAGTCAAAATATTTTTCAAGAAGAAGGCAAAATAAAGAGGTTTTCAGATATACAATAGATGAAATCATCACCAAATGACATGCAGGATGAGAAATGCAGCAGGAGGGAAATGATACCAGATGAAAATCTGGGTCTGCACCGAGGAAGGAAGCTCTTTGCACCACTGGACTCTCCCGTGCAACACTGGGCAGAAGGGGCGAGAGCCGAGGTCTTTGCTTTATTGCTTGGCGTGAGGAAAGCAGTCAGTCTTTCAACACCAAGTATAACATCCACTAAATGTCAGCTCTAAGTTCTTTGTAGATACCTTTTATCAGTTTGATGAAACCCTTTTGTGTTCCTAGTTGGCTGGAAGTTTTTATAAGGTTCTGGGATTTTTTCTAATGCTTTTTCTGCATCTACTGAAACGAGGATGTTTTTGTCTTCTAGCCCATGAACAGGGTGAATTACATCGGCTCATGCTCATGTGGACCGGCCCTGCATTCCCGGTGAGATAGGAGGTGCTCAGTTTCCCTGGGCTCGGGTTTCAGGACAGGCCTCTGGGTTTCCAGCCACTCCCTGAGGTCTCAGGCCCCCTCCTCTGGGCTCTCCCCTGGAGGAGAGTTAGTGTTGCCAGTTAGACCTATTTTCAGCACCAACACAGGGAAAATGAGACCACAAGGGGCTGGTTTATGCAAATCCAGTGTCTGGGCATGCTCAGTAGAGAGCACAGAATATTCCTGAATATGCCCGGTGCATGTAACAGGGAACCATCCCTTTAACTGAATATTCATTAGGCAGACAAGCCATAAAAGCCGAATCCCAGCTAACGGCTGTGTTGTAGCTCACTCTAGGCAGCCTGCAGTGGCTGGTGAGGTGTGTGTGCTGTACTTTGTATTGAGCTTACTTTCAGCAGCTTCTCCTGTCTTGAGCCAGCCTGTGCTCTGTACTGAGCTTTAAATGTGTCTTCCTTGCTTTTGTGTTAAACTTGATGTCTGCACTGAACTTACTTCTGTGTTAAACTTGGTGTGGGCCCTGCCCAGTCTCTGGAGCTATTCATTTTGACAACGGAGTAAAGTTGAGGTGGTTTTGTCAGCAGTGTCCTTTGTGTCCTGCTCTGGCATAGGCCTCCATGTGTCCAGCTTCCTCTCACCTGCCTAAGTGTCGTGTCAGGGGAGGGCCCTGGGGGCACCCACACTGCCCAGACAGCCCCCCATGCATGGCCTGGCCCTCCCTCCACGACTGGCTCCCTTGTGGCCAGAGCAGTGGGCTGTGTGGTCAGTGTGAGCACTGCCCTTTGCTGGCCAGGGTCTGTCCTGCTTGCCTCCCAAGTACATGTGAATTGACTTTGCTGGAGTGAGCAGGACTGAAGCCATGCTGGGACCTAAAGCTGCCTGGGCTGCGGAGGGGGAGGAGGATTTTAAAAAGGACAGTTTTTTCCTCTCCACTCTTTCTTCCCATCCCCCAACTTTCTTATCTCGCTCGCTAAGTAGGAAAACAAGGCTGAGAAGCTAATTAGTACTTTGCAAAGCTAACAGTTCTTTCTTTGAGACTTGTAGAGTTTTGAGAAATGATCAAGGTCAAATGACTGAAGCTGACCTTGGGCACCAGCCAAGTACACTGGCGCAAATCAAAATCTTGCAGGATCCTGAGATAAAAGCAAAGATGAAAACAGAAACCAGATGAGGACTCGGTGAGACCTTGTACCTGGCCCACAGACACAGACCCCTCGTAACTCACGTCTCCTGCTCTCCTGCTTTTCACCTCCCACATTCCACTCCCTCAACCCTTCCTTTAAAAACCCCTCAGTAAATGTAAATCTTTGAGATGGGGCAGCCTGCCGTCTCCTTCAGCTGAATACATCTGCTTCTCTAACACCAACTGTTTGACTTCTGAGTTTTTTCTTTCCTTTTCAAGGGGGCGGGCAGCCGGACCTGAGTCAGGTAACGACTTCTGGGCACCTTTCCAGTGGTGTGGGCCACGGCCGTGAGCAGATGCTCACCCTCCGACCGCACACATCCCAGAGCCTCAGGGTGAGCCTGAAGGGGGTCCGCAGAACAGCAGGTGTGGGGGGACCCAGCCTGACCAAGCTGGGGGCCCGCAGCTTTAGCTCGGCCCACAGGGCCTCTGTCTGTAGTCCTCATGGGGCAAACTCACGTCAGTGGGGGTGTGGATCCCAGAAAAAGGGGATCCCATAGGACTCGGGGCTTCCCTGGGCTCTCCCAGGATGGGTCGTGGCCGGGTCTGCCCATGATGCTGGCCCCAAGCCCTGGCCTCTGCCATGGGGAGCCCCCTCTCGTGCAGGGCCTGGCTTGTCTGGCAGGCAGGGACCTGCTGTGCCTCCTGCAGGGTGGGGATGAGCTGGGTTCGCTGGGGGAAGCCGGACCCCTGGGCTGGGGGGCCAGGCACTGTGGGCAGAAGGGTCCCAGGCATGGGCTGTCCCTGCGCATCTTACTTCACCTGTGGAGTACTCAGTGAACCAGCTGGTGTAAAGCCCGGTGGTCACTCCTGGGTCATCTTGACAGACAGAGCAGAGGCCATTCTCCAGGGGGCAGAACACCGGGCCAGTGTAGCCACTGTCTGGCTTGGCTGTGTGGGGCTCACGGGCAGCTGTCCAGTTACCGTGCATGATGTGGCACTTGTTGGTTATCGGCTGGGTCAGTGCCCAGAAGGCATCTACTCACTGAGAAACACAAGCAGGACGACAGTGACATGGCTCATGCCCTGTCTGAAGCCCCCCTCCTGCAAAAGCCAAAGTCACCATGAAGGACATCACTTGAAAAGGCTGAGGTCACCTGGGAGGGGTGATGTCAAGTAGGAAGGCTGAGGTCACCTGAGAATTGAGGTAACCTGAGAAGTTACTGAGGTACCCTGAGAGATTTGATGTCACCTCAGAAGGTAAGGTCACTTGGAAGTACTAAAGTCACCTGGGTGAACTGATTTCATCTGAATGGACTGAGATCATCTGGAAGTGCTAAGGTCACCTGGAAGGCCTGCCACAGAACTTAGGGGATGGGGCCCCTCCCCTGACCTGGGGCACAGAACACAAAGTGTATACACAGACACAGAGAGCAAGCGAGCTCTTTTTTTGACAGTAGAGTAAGGGAGTGAGAAAAATTTCAATAGCTGTAAGCATAGCCAGCACCCGGGTCTTGACTCTTAACTACCATTTTCCACTGAAAGAAACCAGGCTCCTTGGAGAACTGGCTGGTGCCAGAGCTAGGACTGGAGAAGTACAGAGGGGCCCAGGCCATCTGTTGGTAGCAGGAACCAGGTGCCCACAGAACACTGAGAACCTGTCAAAGGACGTAGGAGCAAATGCCACGGGGTCCCTGCCAGCCTGATCGGCAGCAGTTAGAGCCTGAAAATAAATAATCACAGTAACAGATTATAACTCATTGAACACAAGAGAAAAACACGAGTACACGCTGATATAAATAAACAAATAAATAAATTGAAAGTTTAATGAGGAAGAAGATATTTACATAGTGTCAAAATACCTTCCAGCGAAGTAATTAATTATAAGGAGCTAAAGTCCTTGTTGACACTGTGAAGCCACTTTGATCAAGTAATTTAAGTAGACACCGTCAGTAGTAGGACAAACCAAAACGGTGCCACCAGACAGGATGTATGTGAAGAACACAGCGTCCTTTCTGTGGTATGTCTGCCAAACATGCAAACCTGAATCTGATCACGGGGAAACACCCAACAACTCACCTCAAGGACATCTCCCCAGATAAGTCACCTGCAATCTTCGAAATTATCAAGGTCATGACAATTAAAGAAAGACTGACAGGCTTTGCCAGAGTGAAGGAGACATGATGACTCAGCACCTGACTCTGAAGTTGGAGCCTTTGGCATAACGTGAATGGGACCTGCGCACTAGAGAATATAATATTAGAGCCGTGTGAGCTTCCCGATTTGGAAGGATGGCAGCTCCCCAAAAAGTTAAACACAGAGTTATCGTTTTGATGTCAGAGGTAGGGTCGGGGGCCCCGATAGTCGGCCTCACCCCACCCCGTCGTCTTACCAGGTTCTTGAGTCCACCACAGGAAAGAATTCAAGGGCAGAGTCTTGGTAGTCAGTGAGAACAAGTTTAATACAACAGGTACAAAGTACAGAGACTGAGCAGGGCCCACACCAAGTGTAACACAGAAGTAAGTTCAGTACAGACATCGAGTCTAACACAAAGGCAAGAAAAACATACTTGAAGTTGAATACAGAGCGCAGGCTGGCTCAACAGTGAGCAGTTCCTTGCTGAAAGTAAGTTTGATACAAAGTAAAGCACACACACCTCAGCCAGGAAGTACCAGCTGCCTCCAGGAAGGTGAGCGGCAACCCCACCTTTGGCTGGGATTGGCTTTTATGGCTTCTCTATCTAATGAATATTCAGCTAAAGGGGTGGCTCCCAGTTATGTAACATTTAGTCTTGCACATGCTCAGTCGGTCTCTTCCTGGAGCAGATTCATTGGTCAGAACCTATCACATGCACTAGGCATATTCAAGAATATTCTGTGCTCTCTACTGAGCATGCCCAGCCACTGGATTTGCATAAACCAGCCCCTTATGGTCTCATTTTCCCCATGTTGGTGCTAAAAATAGGTCTAACTGGCAACAGTAACTTTCCTCCAGGGGAAAGGGCAGAAGAGGAGGCCTGAGACCTCAGGGAATGGCTGGAAACCCAGAGGTGTGTCCTGAAACCCCAGCCCAGGGACACTGAGCACATCCTGCAACAATTTGATGCCACAGTTGCACTCCCAAGTATATATCCAAGATCACTGAGAACATGTGCACACACAAAAACACAAAGGTGAGTGTTCACAGCAGCATTATTCACAACAGCCAAAAGATGGAAACCCAAATATCCATCAATAGCTGAATGAACAAAATGTGGTATATTACACAATGGAGTATTGCACAGCCGTAAAAAGGAATGAAGTACTGATACATGCTACAACACGGATGAACCTTGAAACATTGTGCTACATTAAAGAAGCCAGTCACAAAAGACCACGTATAAGATTGTATTTATATGTAATGCTCAAAATAGGCAAATCTAGAGACAGAAAATTAGATTATTTGTTGGTTTAGGCTGAAGATGATACTATAAGCATCAAGAATCAAAACATGTTCCAAGACGGCCTGGCTAACACAATGTGCTGCTGAGAAGGGAAGGTGACATGGTCTAGTCAAAGCACCTAAAATGGAGCCCAGGGGCCTCTCAGCTCCAGCTTCAGGCACGTCCTGAGAATGCTCTGAAACTTTACACTCAGCCTCATCAGGAAGGCTGCAACTTCCCAGATAAACAACTGCCAGGAATCTGCTGATTGCTCTTCTCTGCTATTTCCTACCAAATCAGAAGGTCTCTGACTAAAGTCCACCTCTATGAATTGTTAAGACTAATCCCTTGTGGACCACACTGTGGGACTGTGCTGGTGCTAGCCACACACCTTCTGTAACCGCCCCTTCTTTATGGAGGGTTTTCTCTTTTTTTTTTTTGTCTTTTGTCTTTTTCCGTGTCCGGCAACGGATTGCAACCCTCAGTGTTGCCCCCGTACCGGACCGGGGACCGGCAACGGGATCGCAACCCTCGGTGTTGCTCCCGCGCCTCGCTCAGCCAGTGAGCAGGAACCGGTCTGTATGTGGGATCCGAACCCTCGGCGGGAGCACCGCCGCACTTCCCAAGCGGTGCACTATCCAGTGCGCCACCGGGCCGGCCCATGGAGGGTTTTCTCTTTTAAACATCCTGACCCTCTTCTGTCTTTCAGAGACATGTCTGAGACTTCTTGGACCTCTGTCTCCCAACAAGCTCTCAAAAAAACCCTCTTTGGGGCCGGCCCGGTGGCGCACTGCTACAGTGCGCCGCTTGGGAAGCGCAGCGGCGCTCCCGCCGAAGGTTCGGATCCCACATACAGACCAGCCGCTCACTGGCTGAGCGAGGTGCGGGGGCAACACCGAGGGTTGCGATCCCGTTGCCGGTCACGGTCCGGTACGGGCGCGACACTGAGGGTTGCGATCCGTTGCCGGTCACGAAAAAAAGAGACAAAAAGGAAAAAAAAAAAAAAAACACCCTCTTTGGAGGGAGGAAAAGGAGGAATTGGTAAAGGGACACAAAAATCAACTACATTGTATATTGATAAAATAAACCAAAGGAGGAAAACAAACAAACAAACAAAATAACCCTCTTTGTTTTATATGTCGACCAGGTGGCTAATTTACTTTGGTTGACACTAGAAACTGATGCCAATTCTGGGCTACAGAGTATCCCGGCCTCGCCCCCCCCCCCCCCCCCCCCCCCAGGGAATGCTGTGGCGTGGGGTGACCATCCCATTTAGATCCCTCCAGGCGCTGGTCAAGGTGTCTGGGGCTGTGGTGGGAGGCACATGCCCTTCCCGGAGCTCAGCAGCCTCTTAGGAGGGAGCCGAGGGTTGCCAGCAGGTACTGGACCAGGCCTAGCAAGGAGAAGGGCAACACTGGTGATAGCAGGGAGGGCCTCAGGTGTCAGTGTGGGCCAGTGAGCACATCAGGCTGGCTCTCCTGCCCCTGGTGTGTCTCCCGGCTCATCTGTGGGGAAACAGGCTCAGACAGGTGACCATGCCCAGTCCAAGGGCACACACCCACCGCCCAGGCTCCACCAGGTTCCCAGGCCCCCTCTCCCGTGGGTCATTGGGAGGCACAGAGCAGGGGTCTTTCTGGGAGCTCACTGCTCGCAGGCAGCACCAGGGCCGGGAGAACGAGTCAGACACGCACCTGCGGAAGGAGGCCCGGCCCGCGAGGGTCTCCCAAAGGGGGGGTCCCCACACCGCGCTCCTGCCGCTCCCGGGAAGGGGCCGCGACAGTCGGCGAAGATCCCTCGACGGTCTCGGCCTCGGTTTCCTCGTTCGTGAGCCAGGGGCGCCCCGAGTCCCCAAGCGGCCTGGCAGCTCCAAAACCGCGCACGTCCTCGCACGGAGCCCGCCGGGGTGACCCCGGCTCCCGTCCCCGATAGGCTGCGGCCGTTGTCCCAGCAGCCCGGGCTCGACGACGGCCCAACCGCTCAGACCCCACGTGGGGTCCGGGCTCGGAGGAGCGTGCCGTGGAGGAGGCGGAATCCGCTCCGGGAGCACCGGCCAGCCGGCTCCGCCCGCTCGGAGCGTCCCGCGTCTCCCCGCGCCTCCAGCGCCGTCCCCATTTTACGGACGGGGAGACTGAGGCACACAGTCCGGGCGCTTTTGACCCACTCGGCCGCCGTCCTGGCCGTTTCCGGACGCGCGGGGCACTCTGGGGCGTGGAGTCCCGGGGGCGCTCTCGACATCAGCGTGTTTTGTCCCAGCCGGCCGCCGTCCTGGACGCTTCCGGCCGCGCCGGGCACGCTGGGGCGTGGAGTTCTAGGCGAAGGTGGACGCGCCGCGACTACGCGGCTTTTTAAGGGGCTGGCCCGAACGGGGCTCGGGGCCGGGGCCCGGATCCTCTGCCACCGGGTCCGCGGCGTTTCGGGGCCCACTCTCGGGGGGTGCCCGGAGTGCTCCAGGTCCCGGGGCGGGTGCTGGCCCGTGCGCCCCGGTTCCCGCGCCTGGAGGACCGCGCTGACCCGGGGAGCTCCCCAGCGCCCTCTCGCGGGGTGCCGGGACCGTCCCCCGCCACCCCGGTGCTGGGGACCCAGACTTTGGGCGCTCCCCTCCGCCTTTTCCTCCCGTGGTCAAAGTCGTGCAAAGCCGCCTCCTGGGTACTGGGGACCGGGGAAGCCCCCCCCAGGAACTTCCAGGAGAGCCTGGTCTGTGCCGCCCCCGCGGAGACCCTCCAGGGGCCCCCTCTTGTTCCTGGACTCGCGTCTCAGTCCTCCCCGTCCTGAAGCTCTATCTGCGGTGTCTACTACGCTGGTCACTACCAGCTGTGGCTACTGAAATCGACCTTCAGATGAAGCTCTCCGTTCCTCGGTCCTGGTAGACGCATCTCGAGCTCTCAGTGGCCGCGCGTGGCCGGTGGCTGCTGTGTTGGACGGCGCGGGCACGGAACTTCGCGGTCATGGCGGAAAGTTCTGTGGGCCAGGCTGCTGGACTGGATGGGCATGGCCCCCGCTCCTTCGCCCCCTTCTCGTGCCAGGCGCCATCGCAGCCACAGTTGGCGCCCCTTCCTTCCTGGTCTGCAGGCTTGCCTGCCCTTCTCTTAGCTCCTGGCCTGGGTGGCAGCTGGTGATCCTCTGGCAGGTCTCAGCTCGCTGTCACTCGCTCAGCTTCCTGACCGCTCTCTCCCAGTATTTCCTGTCTCAGGTTCCTCTCGTTTCCTTCCCAGTGCTTCCTGTTTTGTCATTGCCACTTACCTGCTGGTTTTCCATTCTGTCTTTACAGTCTGTGAGGCAGAGACTGGGATTATTACTCGCACACCCCCGTGTGGACACAGTATTAGGTTGAAAGATACAGATGTTGGTCAGCATTAGAGTGCTTTGGCCCATGAAAATGGCGTTTTCATGTGGTTCAACTTCATACATTGTAGATCCTCAGTAGAAATATGGTGCAGCAAAGTCTGGTCACAGGGTGGAGTAGGTCAGAACCACCTCATGATTGCAGATGGCTGTGGAGACCGGCAAATCCAAGGTTTCCTGGAGGAGGAGGTTAGGCTTTTAGCTGGGTCACCACCCCTCTTCTCCACCAGCCTGGCTCTGCATACATTCAGCAGCCTGTGCTGCCCTGACTTTGTCCAGACAATCTGCCCTCGGTGCTCTTCTGTGTCTGGCCCTCTTCAGGGACTCAGTTTGGGGCTTACCGGCTCATGGGTAGGCAGGCATCCATAAGTCCCTTCCACTACTCCCTGCTGCCTGCAGGGTGAAGGCCAGGATCCAGCTCTTGCCACATCTTCCAGACCTTGCTTCACGTGCCCCAGTAATGCAGAAGTCCTTGTTTCCTGCATGTGCCATGGCTTTTCTCACCTGCGTGTGTGTTGATGCTGGGCCTTCTGCTTGGAATTCCCTTGTACTCCTGTATTTGTCTCCCACACACACTTGGGAGCCTCTGTGGCATAGGCATCTCTGTCGTGGTCACCATTATGTCTCAAGGACCCAGCCTAGTGTCTAGAGCCTGGTGGGCACCCAGCAGGTTTTGATAAATGAATAAACTGGATGTACATGCCAGCGAGGAGATCACGGTGAGAGGTGCAGGTGTGGAAGTTCAAGACACAGGGAAGCCTGCACTAGGGAGTAGGGGACTTGCCTTCCAGGTGGGGAGAAAAGACACACAATCCTTGACCATGGGCATATGAGCCATTAGCAGCAAGGCTTAGATGCGTGCCACAGGGACCTGAGGAAGGGAGGCCTTCCCAGGATGTGGGATTTGAGCTGGGCCAGGCAGCATGGCAGGTTTGGCCAGAAAGGATGGGTGGGTGTTCTGCAGATGATGACACCAATCATGCTAGTGCACTTGGCACAGCACGCCGTGGGCCAGGCTCTGTTCTGAGAGCTGTATTCACTAACTCAGTTAATCCTCACAGTAACCCCAGTAAGAGGGCCTGTTACTGTTCCCATTTCATAGATTGTTGATTAAAATGATCGGAGACGCGAAGGAAGACACAGCAGACGAGATGCAGGTGAAGAGCAGGGGGCTACTGCTCTCTCAGGCAAGTAGCACCGACCCAGCCGCTGTGACAGCTTTTATTACATTTAGCAAGCTTGTGCATGTGAGATAAGCATTAATGCATAAATTCTGTTATACTTTTCTCAAGAGCAGAAGGCCGCTACCTCCCTTCTGAGGCACTTGGTTATCTATAATGCGCCTCCTGGGAACATCCCAAGAAAGCGTTCTCACGACTTCAAGTGTTGTCAAGGACTGTTTGCAATCCTTGACATTTCTTGGTTAACTTGTTTGCGAGTTCACCGAGTGAACACGTCCTTGGGTGCTGACCACAGAGGTCCATTAACCATTTCCTTCAATAGATGAAGAAACACAGGCACAGAAAGGCACACTTGCCCTGAGTCCCTTAACCTTCAAGTTCTAAGGCACTGTCCATTCAGCCCTAGACCTACATTTTGCTTCTGAGGTTGCTGGGCATTTTATTGCTCTGAATAGTGTTTGGGCTATATGAACAGTTCACTAAGGCTTAGGCTTTCTTTTTTAATGCACACAGGCATATCTGTGCCTACTGGATTTGTTCTGACTGTATTGCTACATGTGGATTTTGACCTGTGTGGCTCAGCCCAGCTGTAATTCATCATGTTTTTTAAACTCTGATTTTGTGCTCTGTCAATAGTAACGGACTTGTTAGTGCTCTGCAGGTAGACCTCCTCTCGGACTCATCTGTTTTCTGCCATAATGCGCAGCACTGCCTGGCAACTAAATATTTGCTGGATCTGTGAATGGAGCAATGGGTGAGGAAAGAGTAACGGGGAGAAAGGACGACAGGAGGTGAAGAACGTGTGGCCTGTGCTGTCTTGTCCAGGGGTGTGACCTTCAGTAGTTCAGTGTTAATTCTTACGTTTGGGTCTGTGTTCTGTACTCGGAGCACCCTTGCCCTTTCCCACTTGGTGCCTTGAGACAGGTGGGGAGGGTGAATATTCCCAGTTCTTAGGTAAGAAACTTGAGGTCCCAACCCAAGATGCCCACAGCATCCTCAGCAGTCACTCCACACCTCTCCACCTGCAGCCCCCCTGTGGGGGAGCCACCCGTCTCTGAATGTCCAGCTGTGGCCCAGGGCCTGGGCACCATGGTCACCTGGTGGACATTTGCATCAGGGGCACAATGCCTTTTCTCTGGTGAAGGGAGAGGGGCTGAAGGTTGAGTTCATCAACAGTGGCCAGTGTTGTAATCAATTGTGTCTGTGTAGTGAAGCCTCTGTAAAAACTACAAGGACAGGGTTCAGAGGAGCTTTGGGAGGTTCCTGGAGGGTGGCCGTTCATCCTTTTTGATAATAACCATTCTGACAGGTGCGAGGTGGTATCTTATTGTAGTTTTCATTTACATTTCTTTGACGATTAGTTATGTTGAGCATTTTTTCTGTCTATTTGTTGGCTATTTGTCTGTCTTTGGAGAAATGTTTATTCAGGTCTTTTGCCCATTTTTAATCAGGTTGTTTGTTTCCTTGTATTAAGTTGTTTGAATTCCTTGTATATATGTAATATATATTTTATTGAAAAGTTATTGATTATACATATTTGTGGGGTACATAGTTGCATATCAATATCTGTGTACAATATGTAATGATGAAATCAGGATAATTAGTATTCATCATTACAAAACGTGGTCATTCTTTGTGACCCTTAACCAATTTCTTGCCAATCCTGCCCCCCATCTCTAGTAACCACAGTTCTGGTCTCTCTTTTTGAAAGTTCAGTGTATTATTGTGATTGTTGTTTCTTGCTTGCTTGCTTTTTTATTTATTTATTTTCTTAGCTCCCAGTTAGGAGTGAAGACATGAGGTATTTCTCTTTCTGTGCCTGGCTTATTTCACTTAACATAATTTTCTCCAAACTCATCCATGTTGCTGTGAATGGCAGAATTTCATTCTTTTTTATGGATGAGTAGTATTCCATTGTGTATACGTACCACATTCTCCTTATCCAGTTGTCCGTTTATGGAAATTTAGGTTGGTTCCATATTTTGGCTACTGTAAATAGAGCTGCAATAAACAAGGAAGTGCAGGTGTCCCTTCGACATATGATTTCCATTCCTTTGGGTCCAGCAGTGGGAGAGCTGGATCGTATGGCAGTTCCATCTGTAGTTGTTTGAGGAACCTCCATACTGTTTTCCATAACAGCTGCACCAATTTACAGTCCCACCAACTGTGCAGGAAAGTTCCCCTTTCTCTGCATCCTTACCAGCATTTGTTATTCTCTGTGTTTTTGACAATAGGCAGTGTAACTAGGGTTAGAGGATATCTCAATGTGATTTTAATTTGCATTTCCCTGATACTTAGTGATGTTGAACATTTTCATATGTTTGGTTTTTTGCTGTTAAATTGTTTGAGTTCCTTGTATATTCTGGATATTAATCCCTTGTTGATGCATAGTTTGCAAATATTTTCTCCCATTCTGTAGGTTGTATTTTTGCTCTGTTAATTGTTTCTTTTGCTGTGCAGAGCTTTTCGTTTGATGTAAATCCATTTGTTTATTTTTTCTTTTATTGCCTGTGCTTTTAAGGTCTTATTCATAAAGTCTTTGCATGGTCCTACATCCTGCACTGTTTCCCCGATTTTTTTTTTTTTTTTTTTTTTTTTAGGTGTTTTATAGTTTCGGGTCTTATATTTAAGTCTTTAATCCATTTTGAGTTGATTTTGGTATATGGCGAGATGTATGGGTCACTTTCATTCTTCTACACATGGATATCCAGTTGCTGAGTTTCTTGTATATTTTGGATATTAGCCGCTCATAAGATATGTGCTTTACATATGTTTTCTCCCAGTCCATAGGTGGTCTATGTACTCTGTTGATTGTTTCCTTTGCTGTGCAGAAACTATTTAGTTTGATGCAATGCCATTTGTTTATTTTTGCTTTTGCTGTCTGTGATTTTGGTGTCATATTCATAAAATCACTGCCCAGACCCATGTTGTAGAGATTTTCCCATAGTTTTTCTTCTACTAGTTTTACGGTTTCAGGTCTATGTTTAAATATTTAATCCATTTTGAGTTGATTTTTATATATTGTATGAGATAAGTGTCTAATTTTATTATTCTTTGTGTGGAGAAGCAGTTTTCCCAACACTCTTAAGATTCTGTCCTTTTCCCATTGTGAGTTCTTGGTAAATTTGTCTAAAATCATTTGACTGTAAATGTGTAGACTTATTTCTGGGCTCTCTATTCTGTTCCATTAGTCTGTGAGTCTGTTTTCATGCCAATCCCATGCTGTTTTGATTACTATAGTTTTGTAATATAATTTGAATCAAGTTTTCTTTATTCTCAGTATTTCTTTATTGTTATTGTAAGGAATCTTTTCTTCTATTACATTTTCTTCAATATTTTTATATGTGTGTATGTGTGTGTGAATATTCTTGATTCCCATATATTAATTTTTTCCCATGCTACCTTACTGAATTCTCTTATCACTTTTTAGTTGATTATCTTGGGTTTTCCAGGTATCCAGTTATATAAACTGCAAATAGTGATTTTCTAATCTTTTCTAATTTTATATTCTAGTTCCTTTCTCTTGTCCAATTTTGTGGGCTAGATCCTTCAGCATAATGGTAAATATTAGTGGTTATAGTAGGCATCTATTAGGAATCTCTCGGGTGTTACTCCATTAAGCAGAATGTGGCTTTGGATTGAGACAGGTATGTGTAAGGAAGAACCTGTTTTTTCAATTTTATTGAGTGTTTTCCTTTTTAAAAAAATCAAAAATTGTTGAATTTTGTCAGTTGCTTTGTAAAAAATCATCTATGGAATGATCATATGATTTCTTTCTTATATAAATATGCTGAATTATACTAATGGAGTTGCTAGTAGTGAAACGTTCTTGAATTCCTTGAATGTACTTGGTCTGATAGATCATTCTTTTAAGTTGATGCTGGATACTTTTTGCTAATATTTAATTTATTGTTTACATACTTCTGTTCATAAGTAAAGTTAGCCTGTAATTTTTGTTTTTGTGTGTACAGTTTTGGGTTTTGATAACAATGTTATGCTTGCTTCATAAAAATAATGTAGAAGTCATATTTCTTATGCCATTTTTTGGAATAGTTAAATAGCATTGAATTTCCTGGTCTGTAAAGGGTGGGTAAAATTCCTCTGAGTAACTGTTATAGCCTGGAGCTTTTTTATTTGTCTTGAGGAGGAAAGTTTTTAATGTTATTTTTCTTTATTTCTCCTATGGAAATTGTTCTATTTAAATATTTCTTTTCTGGGATCTGTTTTGTAAATTATATTTTTTCTAGAAAATCATCAATTTCATTCAGTTTGTCAAGTCTGTTTATGGAGGCTCGAGTAAAATAGTCTCAAGAATCTTTTAATTTCCTCAGTTTCTGTGGTCATTTACTTGTCATTTGCTCCCCTTTTTTCTTGGTTGGGATAGCTAATAGTTTCCATTTTGTGATTTTAATTTTTCTTCAAAGATTTAGCTTTTGGATATTTTTATTTAATTAATTGTCCTATTTGTCTACTTTTCAATTCATTACTTTTTGCTAATAATTAATAATCCCATTTTTTTTGGCTCATTTATCTTGTCACCTTTTTCCTAAATGTTTGATGTGTGTGCCTGCTTCATTTGTTCACTTTCTTCTCAAAAAAATCTTTCATATTTAAGGGCTGATGCTAAAGTTCTGATGGAACAGATTTTCCTTATCATTGCTGTGTAGATGTTCTGCAGTTTTGGTTTGTGTATTCTTTTTGGCCCCAGAGTTGTTTAGAGCAAGTTTTTAAAATTCCTATATGGAGGGTCTTTTGATTTCTTGATTTTGTTATTATTCTAGTCTTAGTTGCATTTTGGTGAGAGAATACTGGCTTTTCTCTTTTGAACTTTAGGGTTTCAAGGAGGTTTCTTGTGGCCCTAATATGGAGTCAGTTTCATCACTATTCCAGTGGGCTTGAAAAGAAGACTGAGTTTCTATTTTGGGTTTACAGAGGTTTGATGTGTATGTCAATGAATTTTACCACCTTAACTGTTGTATTTAGGTCATGTATAATCTTTACTTGGTTTTGTCCTCTTGCTCTGTTGTGGACTGAGAGGAGTGAATTAGTCTCCACCACTAATACATTTCTGTCCATTTCTCCTGGTGGCTTTTGTGAATGTCAGTTGCTATATTATTTGGTGCATAGCTATTTATAACTATTATATTTTTATTCTGAGGTGCACCCATTAGTATCAAAGTGCCCTTCTTTGTCTCATTTCTACCTTTTCTGACTGTAAGATCATGACCAGTGCTTTCTTGAGTTTGTATTTGCTTAGCAAACCTTTGCCCATTCTTTTATTTTTAACCCTTCTGAATTACTTTAAGTGTGTCTCTCATATGCCACGTAAAGTTGGATTTTGCTTTGTGATTCAACCTGAGAATCTTTTTTTTTTTTTCTTTTTCTTCCTCTAGGTAAGTAAACTACCTTACATTTATTGGTAGGCCATATATATTTAATCTTAGTTTTGTTAGGTTTTGTGTGTAGGTTTGTATTTTTTTAAGTCTTTTATTTTCTGGTCTGTTTTCCTTTTTTGTTTGTTTGTTTTTATTGTTCTTGTGATATTGAGGAGAGTCTATACTTTTGTCTCTATGAGATATTGTAATAACATCACATATAATGTCATATAATGCTTGTAGCACTGTACATCAATAGGGATCATGTATTAAGTACCTCCCATGATAGGCAGAAAAATGTTTCTCCCCACATCCCTGCATGTTCCATGGCAGAGAGGGACTTTGCAGATGTGATTAAGGTTACAGACCTTAAGGTAGATTGATTATCCTGGATTACCTGGGTAGGCTCAATGTAGTTACCTAAGTCTTGAATAGCAGACAGCTTTCTCTAGCAAGAAGTGACAGACTGCAGTGGAGGGCACATCAGAGAGGTCCCAGTGCAAGGAGTGTAGCAAGTCTAGGAGATAAGGGTGCCCCCACTCCCTTCCCCTGCCACCACCAGCAAGGACACCAGTCCTCAGTCCTACAGCCACAGGGACCTGGACTCTTCCTGCAACCAGAGTTATTTTCCCAGAGTCTCAGGAAGGAGCACAGCCCAACTGGACTTGTAACCTATGGAAACTGTGATAGAGCAAATTTGTGTGTTTTAAGCCACAGAATTTGTGAGCATTTTTTTATGGCAGCAATAGGAAACTAATATACCTTCTGTGAGTAATTATAAAATTAATGTGTTTTGCTTTCTACCTCCCATCACCCATTTTTGGTCAACAGTAGTAACTTTCTCAATGTTTGCCTTTATACCCTGAAATCTAGTTGTATTTCTATTATGGAAATGTTGGCTTTAAATTATATCCTTTGATTGCAGTTCTTACTGATGAGGTGACAGCTAATTATTCTCTCTCTCGCCTTCTTTTCTCATTTCCCTCCCAGTTTGGGTTGGTTGAATCATTGTTCCATAGTTGGGATGCCCACAATGGTTTCTGTCTTACAGCTACAGGTAAATATATTCAATGCTCACTGAAAGCCCTTTTGATGGCATCTACTCCATCAGCTTTTGATGAGCTGAGGTTTATCTTGAGGTGTTTTCTCAGAATGGCTGATGGGAACGGGGCCTCTGAGTGAAGAATGTTCAAAACCATGGCTTTAGGGCTTGCAGGGCAGCTTGAGTGTTGATGGAATCCTTGGTCAAGGCATTCATTCTCTTATCATCTTGTAGATATCACTCCATTGTCTTCTGACTTTTAATACTGCTATGAAGAAATCTGAGGACTGCCTGGTTTTCTTTCCTTTGTAAATGATTTAATTTCTTTCTTTTTAGCTCATTCTGTTCACTCTTGTTTCTATCATTTGTGATACTTTTTAAATAGGATTTTTTTGTTGTTGAGTTTTTTATATATTCTGGATATTGATCCCTTAACTGATATATGATTTGCAAATATTTTCTCCCATTTCTAGAATTTCCTTTTCATTCTGTTGATAATGTATTTTGATGCACAAAAGCTTTTAATTTGGATAACATCCCATGTTCTATTTTTTCTGTTGTCTGTATTTTTGGTGTCATAGCTAAGAAGTCATTGCCAACTTCAATGTCATGAAGCTTTTCTCTTATGTTTTAAGAATTTTCTAATTTTACCTTTTACATTTAGGTCTTTGATACATTTTGTGTTAATTTTTGTATATGGTTTAAGGTAGGGATCCAACTTCATTCTTTTGCATGTGGCTATCCAGTTTTTCCAGCATCATTTGTTAAAATGATGATCCTCTCTACATTGAATTGTCTTGGCACCCTGGTTGAAGATCACTTGATCATTCGTATCCACAAGGGTTTATTTCGGGGCTCTATATTCTATTTCATGGGTCTGCATGTCTGTCTTTCTGCCACTACCATACTGTTTTGATTACCATAGCTTTGTAACAAGTTTTGCAATCAGAAAGTGAGTGACTTCCAACTTTGTTCTTTTTCAAGATTGTTTTGGTTGTTTGGGGTTTATTGGTCATTTTGGAATTAATTGTTTCTTTCTGGATCAGCTCTTTGTAAGAGTTCCCCCAGCCCCCTTCTCAGAGAGGTGGGGGCTGGGGACATAGGGCTGAGTAGCTTTCCAGAGGCCCTCCTCTTCTCCAGTCCTGCCACAGAAGCAGGCTGCTTTCTGCAGATGGGACTGTGGGGGAAATTCTGCGCGAGGTCCAACTCCTCTGCTACTTGGGCCAATTGGCTTCACAGAAGGCTTCTAATGCCAGCTCTCCTTACGCAGTCTGTTGCTAGAGGTGCAGCAAAGGAAGGCTTCTGAGTTCCAGGTCCGCCCATCTGGCTCAGGGAGTGTGCTTCTGCAGGTACTTTCTGAGACCCACAGCTGCTGTGCTGTGTGCCTGCCACCGCAAGCAACCCTCAGCTGCAGGGACTCTGCCTGCTACCTGCTCTCGTTACTTGTGCTGCTCATGCTCTTGGTAGCAGGCTGCACCTCTGCTTCAGGGCCTGTTGATTTTATTCTTTTCCTATTTTCTCTAAATAAGAAGTTTGGGTTTTTTAACTTTTTGTTTGTCTACTTTTGGGGGTGGGGGGAGGTTCTCCTTGTTGCTGTCATGTGATTTCTAGAAGGAGATAAGAAACAGTATGCTGACATATGTAGCCACGCTTATTCTTGAAATCAGTTTTCTCTAATAACCTCCAAGAATTGTGAACATTAAAAAAAAGATAATGTGATTCAAATGCCTATTCTGGTGTCTGCACACAGTAGGCACTTAGCAAAGGTTTGTTTCCACCCCTGTCCCTCTGCCCCAGGCCCTGGCAGGGCTGAGCTATAGGCTGGGGGTGGGGGTGGATCCCATGAGGCTCTGAGTGGGGCATGGGTGAGGCCTGCAGGGTCAGATCAGGGCCTGTTGCTCTTAGACCAGTGAACAGTATCTGTACGGCTGTGCCTGGTGCCTCCTATCTGATGGGGCAGGGCGGTACCTACATCCCTGCAGCCTGTCCTGTCCCTCTGGTTACCTCATCCCTGCAGGGCTCCGGGGCAAGTGGCTAGAGGTACAGGGCTGCCCTTGTATCTGAGCCACTGGTCTGGCCTCACTCCCAGCACCCATAGATGGAGCAGGCCATCAGGGGAGGGCCATGGGTATTGGTGGGGTGTGGGGAAAGCTCTGGAGAAGAGGGGAGTTGTGGATGGGGCCCAAGGAGAGGAGGGGGCCCCGGGCATGAGAGGAGTCATCTTCTCCAGCAATGGAGCAGGCTTGTCTCCTTCACTTCATCTCTGAGAGCAGCAGGACAGGCTGGTGTGTCCCATTTTATGGAAGGGGACACTGAGGCTCTGGAGAGCTGAGGGCCCAGTGCAGGTTGCCCCAGGTAGAAGGTGGGACCCCTGGAGTGTGTGCTGCCTGTAGGGCTGTGTCTCCTCATCCGCGCTGAGCCCCATGCCCAGGACAGCACCTGCCTGAGTGCCCAATGGATGAACCATCCATTCTGTCTTACCACTGACCACTCCCTCCAAATGTTGGGGGGAAATACTGTGTCATTGCATTATTTGGAAGCTTTGAAAGCTCTTGGTGTTTCTTCCGTTCCCACTGAGGGCACATCCCTGGTTCCTGGTAGAGCATGGCCCCAGGACTCTGGGTGCCAGCTGGGTACCTTTCCCTCCACCCCACCACGAGGCCTTGCTTCAGAACCTTCTCTCGGTGGCCAGACTGGCCCAATGTTCCAGCTTCTCCAGCCGGGGGCTCAGAGTGGAGCTGAGAAGCTGGCTCTGGGTGTGCTGAGGAGTGTCTGGCTTGGAGCCAACATGAGCCAACATCGCCCTGGGCAGCAGGCTTTGGCGTGGGCTGGCCCAGCTCTCTCCAGCTGGGTCCAGCCACCAAATACCTGACCAGGACACCTCAGAGCTTTGTGGGGGATGGGGCTGCCTCCCTCAGGAGTCCTCAGACCTCTGAGAGCTGCCCCTGGCGCCCTGCCCCAGCTCACCCCTCACCTCTGCCCCCACTCCTGCCCCCTTTTGCTCCTGTTCTGGGCACCTTGCAGGGCTCCTGTCTCCTGCTTTTCAGAGCACGACCGTCTGGCATTGGCACTCTGTGCCGAGTGGTGCTTTGCCCTGAAGTGCCAGCATCCTGTTCTTGGCCACATGTCCTGCCCAGCCTCAGTGCCCCCACCCTGCCCATCTTCCCTCAAGTCTCTCAAGCTGCTCCTGCCGATCCTGACCATTGTCCCCCATGGCCTATGACTCTGTCTTTGTGTCTGAGACCACAGGCAGAAAACCCATGTGTACAGTGAGCCTCCTGGTCCCTACCAGGGCTGGGGTCAGCCTCTCACCCTAGTGAGGATCCTTCTGCCCTTTCTTCAAGGGGACATCAAAACTTGCACCTTCTGCTTGAGCCCCACCCTACCTGGTGCTTCCCCTTCCCTGGAGACCCCACTTGGCTAGGCCTGCACTTCCAGCACAGAGGCCAAGAGCATGGGCTTCGGGCGGCCCTGCCCCTGCTGCCTGCACTCTGGCCAAGTGGCAGCCTGTGCTATGGTTATCTCTGACCCCACCATCGGTGACAGGGAAGAGTTCCCCCCAGCCCCCGTCTCCCCTGATGCCCGTGGCGGTGGTTGCCTCTCCCATAGGAGGGTCCTGCCCTCCTCAGCCTGTGAACTTGCTCAGGGTGCTCCCACCCTAGAGCAGACAGACAGCAAGCCCTCAGCCAGCCTGCCCTGGGGGATGTGGGCAGGTACACAGCAGCCCACCTGCCAGCCATCCCATCTTGTGGAGCTCCTGCAGGTCCTCGTGACCCCTATGGGGTGCCACACTGTGAACGCAGAGGCAGCCCCTGCAGCCTCTCTTGCCTGATGGCTCAGGCTACTGGGAGCGGGCCATGGCCCAGGGGGCAGGGCCAGCTCAACTTGGCAGGAAAGGGACCTGAGTCTGGAACCCACCTCAGCCTCTGAGCAGCTGGGTGTCCTGGACACATACCTGAGCCTCAGCTTCCTGTCTGGGAGACTGAGACAGTAGGGCTCCTTCCCCACAGGCCCGAGTGTTTAGAGAAGTGACGGCCACAAGCTCTAAGTCAGGGCCTGCGGGACCCTTCTTTCCTGGAAAGCTGGGCTGTCTGGTGAAGGGCGATGGCTTCACAGCCTCCTGAGTGGACTGTGCCCAAGCGAGTGGGGGCCACACTCCTTCCCCACAGCCTGAAGACGATGGTGGGTGGCCCTGCCCTGTCCTCACCCCTACTGCCAGACTCCCCACACTGCCTGGAGGTCTGGGGCACAGCAGGACTTCTGGGCAGCTGTGCAGATGGGGCTCCCACTCCTGCCCTCCTGAGTCGGGCCCATCTTCTTGCTCCTTTGCTGCTGCCATCCTGGGGAGAAGGGACTGGCCGAGAATGAGGGCACTAGGCAGTGGCAGAGCCCAGCCAGAAGTGCAGCCTCCCGTGTCCTTCCCAGGAAGGGAGAGCGGCTGGGGTGCAGGCTGTCCCAGCAGGCAGAGGGAGAAGGGGTGTGTGGTGCTGGCGTTCTGACTGCCCTTTGCTGCAGTTAGTGATCCGTGCTCTGTGGCTGATTCTGGGTGTCATCTGCATGGTGTCTTGGGGTGCCTGGCCCCCATTCCATTGGATGTGGAGTGGAAGCTGCTCTAACAATCCTGATTGCAACTCCCCCAGCCGGTCTGTCTTCTCCTCTGGCTCACTGTCGCAAACGGGCACATGTGCCTGTACGTGCAACAGGGGTGCACATGCAGGGCCCCGACACGGAGGCTGAAGAGGGCAGGATATAGCTAGACCTCCCCCACCTGGTACTGTGCACCCAGCAACTGGCCTGGCTGTATGTGTGGGTGTCAGGGACAAGTCAGAGGAGGGGAGTGGGGGCTACATTCTTGCCCCAGGTCATGTAGTTCGAGGGCCCAAGAGCCAGGATCTCCTGGGCACAGGCTGCTGTGTGATCTGACCAGGGGTCCCCATGTGCGCTGCAGGTTTAGCTTGTGGCTGGATCAGGAGTCAGCCTTGGTGGCTCCTGGGCCAGGCCATGCTGGCTGGAGATGACCAAGACAGCTTTTCTCTAGGCGAAACCCTCGATGGGTGGGATTGGCCCTCTTTGCCTTGGCCCCTAATGAGGGGAATGAACGAATGGGTTGAGCCTTCTGCTGAGGTGTGTGGGGCAGGGGTGGGTGGGGAGCAGGGACTGGAAGTGTTGGTCATTCCTGGCCATTTGCTGTGCTGACTTGGGCTGCCCTAGGGGGTTGCCACCCTGACTGGCTCCCAGGGCACCTGGCAGCCCGTGTACACGGCCAGAATGACTCAGGTCATCAGCCAGCAAATGAACACTGAGCGCTTGCTGTGTACTGGCCTTTCCAGTGACTTGGCCCAGCGGAGTCCACTTACCCTGCCCTGGTGAGCTCCGTCCCATGTTCGGGTCATCTCCACCTGCCTCATCCAGCCCAGGAGCGCTCAAAGGTTTGCTTGGTGAAGTGACAATATTCAGTTTTACTTTTCCTGGTTCCAGAGAGTGACACGTGCACCTGGCAGAAACGTGGGGGCACCTCTGTGGTGGCATCCCCAGCACTTCCTGGGCCTGAGTGTTGGGCCGGTTTCAGGCGGGGCCTCCGCCCACAGCCTGGGGTGAAGGAGGGACCGAGATCCCCACTAACCTGCCACCTTGCCATGGCCACTCTGGGCGGTCCTGTCATACACCATACAATTCACCCATTCAAAGTGTACAAGTCAGTGCTTTTTAGTACATTTACAATGTTGTGCAACCACGACAAAAAATTGTTCTAGCTTCTTAAAATGCTGAGCCCAGGCTGCAAGGACAAACAGCCGTATAAACGGGCAGATCACCTCATTACCTTTAGATTCTTTGAAGAAAAATGTCAATTGACACGCAAGTCAAATATATTCCAGTTATGGACTGAATCTGCAGCAAGGTGTGCAGGTGTCACCTCAGGGACTCTGGAGCAGCCGTGTCCTGCTGTGACCAAGGCAGGAGCTGCACACGGCGCTCATGTTTCTAGGAGAGGGCCCGGCACCTGCCTCGGCTCCAGGACAGAGTGATGTCATGGCACTGACCACCAGTGTTGTTCAGGGGCTGGCCACCCCTTCAGCTGGGTAATTGCTGAAGGCAGAGTTTGGGCTGGGCTGGAGCCGCACAGGCAAACCTAAGGCTGTGGCAGACTGGCTGGTGGGGCAGCCCAGGGGGAACAGGCGGAGGGCTGGATGTGGCCTTAGGACAGTGAGACGGTGGAGGAGGAGGAGGAGGGACCTGATCCCTGTCATCCTGCAGCCACTGCTGCTCTCCCTCCAGTAACACTCTGCCCAGCCCAGCACACCTCACACTTGGGACCACCCCTGCTCAAGAACCTGCCATGGCTCCCCAGGCTCGCAGCTCCCTGAGGCCATGCTGATTGTCACTCAAAACCATCAGACACCCTCCCGCCCCCTTCCATGGCTGTGCAGCCATGTTCTTTCCTGGCCTCCCTGCTTGGTGCCTGTCCTTGTTCAACATCCTGCCTGGTTATGGGGTTGGGGACAAACTCCAAAACAGTTTTCTCAGCCCTACTCTGCTGTTTATCCCAAGGGAGTGTCGACTGTTGGCCCAACTCTCCTCCCCCAGACTCCTGACAGGGGCCTCCCCTCCCGCCTCTGAACCCCCCTGCCCATCCCTGCCTTTGCCCACCACCTGCCCTCTGGAGAGTACTGCCCCCCACCGCCCGGTCCCAGGTCTTCTGTGAACTATTTCCCTGCAGCCCAGACCATTGGTCTACTTGTCCCTCATTCCTTCTGTTCTATCCATCCTGAGCCTGGGCCATGTGGCTGGATTTCAGCCTTGGACTAGATCAGGGAGGGCAGAACCTCTCTTGTCTCCTGCCCAGGACGTGGTTCTCACCCTCCAAGTCTGGAGAGTGACCAGGGCTGTGGGGAGGAGCTTCCCCTTCCAGAGCCGCCAGAATGCTGCGTGCTGATCTTCCAGGACCACCGACCTGGGGCCGCAGGCTGGAGTTTGTCGGGTCTTCATTTGGAGACAATTTCATCCATTCACTCACTCGTTTGTTCACATAGCTGGGTATAGAGTTCCAGGCTGACAGAGACTTCCTATTAGCATTTAGTATGTGTTTTCCATCATTTTCTTATTCTTAGTTTTTATTGTTGTTGAAAAGTTTGTGGTCAATTGAATTATTCATAAATCTTTTTTCTCTGATTTTCTCTTTGCCATTGTGTTCTGAGGTTTTACTATCATGTGGCTAGGTTAGAATTTATTTATATTTTTATTTATCATGCTTTGGACTGTGATTATTCAACATAAAATTCATTCTTTAATCACTTCTTGATAATTGTTATTTCCGTATATTAAAATTTACCCATTATCTCTGTATTCTTTTCTAAATTTCATATCAGACATATTCTATTCATTCCATTCTTTATGTCTCAAAAGGGCTTTTTCATATTGAAAGCTTTTTTCTATGTTGCACTCAGTTAATTGCCTCTGATCAGTTCCCCTGTTCAGATATTCTCTCTGCAGCTATATCTACTCCTCTGTGTAACTGCTCCTTTGAATTTTTAATTTTAGTGACTGTATGTTTCATATTGACTATTGTCTATAAATATTGTTCAATCTGTTTTTTATAGTCTATTATTCTTTTTTTTTTTGTCTTTTTGTCTTTTTTCCGTGTCCGGCAACGGATCGCAACCCTCAGTGTCGCCCCCGTACCGGACCGGGACCGGCAATGGGATCGCAACCCTCGGTGTTGCCCCCGCGCCTCGCTCAGCCAGTGAGCGGGAACCGGTCTGTATGTGGGATCCGAACCCTCGGGCGGGAGCGCCGCTGCGCTTCCCAAGCGGCGCACTATCCAGTGCGCCACCGGGCCAGCCCGTCTATTATTCTTTTTTATGGATGTAGTTATTTGTGTTTTTAATAGTTTCAGATATATGTATTTCATAGCACTTTTCAGATTGTTTTTCTTTTATGTCATGAGTTTAGGTTTCTAATCCTTCTGTTTATTGTAAATGCTGACTCTTGCTCAACATATTTCCTATATTTTTATTTATTTTCTTTTTTTACATTTCTGAAATTTTTATTTAAGTGCACATAAGAAAACTCATTGAAAACCAGAAACATCTGTACAAAACTATGTCAAAAACAATGTTACAGCATTCCTAATTCAAACTTAAGTTTTATTCACTGAAATGAAGCAAGTAAAAGTGCAGTTTTTTTCTACCCTGCTGAAAGTTTACTTTTATTTTATTTTATTTTTATAATTTTTAAAAATCGAAACACTGTTGATTGTCCATGTCTGTGGGGTATAGAGTTGCATATCAATACCTGTGTGCAATATGTGATACTCAAATCAGAATAATTAGTATATTTAATATTATACAGTGTTATCAGTTTTTGTGGCCCTTGATCAATTCTTTCCTTACCCTTTTTCTCCCCCCCACCCTTTCCCACTTCTGGTAACCTCTGATCTCTCCTTTTGAAAGCTCAACATATTATTGTGATTGTTCTATCATTGAGGACGTGTAGTATTTCTCTTTCTGTGCCTGGCTTATTTCACTTAATGTATTTTTCTCTAAGTTCATCCATGTTGCTGTGAATGGCAAGATTTCATTCTTTCTTATGGCGAGTAGTATTCCACTGTGTAAATATATCACGTTTTCCTTCTGCAGTCATTTGATCATGGACATAGAGGTTGGTTCCAACTCTCAGCTGTTGTAAATAGAGCTGCGATAAACATGGGAGTGCAGGGGCCGGCCCGGTGGCGCACTGGATAGTGCGCCGCTTGGGAAGCGCGGCGGCGCTCCCGCCCGAGGGTTCGGATCCCACATACAGACCGGTTCCCGCTCACTGGCTGAGTGAGGCGCGGGAGCAACACCGAGGGTTGCGATCCCGTTGCCGGTCCCTGGTCCGGTACGGGGGCAACACTGAGGGTTGCGATCCGTTGCCGGACACGGAAAAAGACAAAAAGACAAAAAAATAAATAAATAAATAAATAAATAAATAAAAAATAAACATGGGAGTGCAGATATCCCTTCAACATCATGATTTCCATTCCTTCCGTATACTTCCCACCAGTGGAATTGCTGGATTGTGTGGCAGTTCTGTCTACGGTTGTTTGAGGAACCTCCATACTGCTTTCCGTAAAGGCTGCACCAATTTACAGTCCCACCAGCAGTGTAGGAGGGTTCCCCTTTCTCCGCATGCTTGTCAGCATGTGTTATTGTCTGTCTTTTTGATACTGAATAGTCTAACTGGGGTGAGATGATATCTTGATGTGGTTTTAATTTGTATTTCCCTGATGCTGAGTGATGTTGAGCATTTTTTCATGTGTCTGTTGGCCATTTGTATGTCTTCCTTTCAGAAATGCCTATTCAGCTCCTTCACCCATTTTTTAATTTTTCTTTTTTTTTTTTTTTACTTTTAAGTTGTTTGAGTTCCTGGTATATTCTGGATATTAATCCTTCTCAGATGCATAGTTTGCAAATATTTTCTCTCATTGTAGGTTGTCTTTTCACTCTGTTAATTGTTTCCTTTGCTGTGCAGAAGCCTTTTTAGTTTGAGATAATCCCATGTGTTTATTTTTTCTTTTGTTTCCTGTGCTTTTGGAGTCATATTTGTAAAGTCTTTGCCCAGTCCTACTTCCTGTAGTGTTTCCCGTATGTTTTCTTTTAGGGGTTTTATAGCTTCAAGTCTTATAGTTTTTAATCCATTTTGAATTGATTTGGGTATATGGCAAGAGGTACAGGTCTAGTTTCATTCTTTTACATATGGATGTTCAATTTTTCCACCACCATTTATTGAAGAGGTAGTCTTTTACCCAATGCATATTCTTTTGCCTTTGTTAAAGTCAGTTGGCTGTAAGAATGTGGGTTGATTTCAGGGTTCTCTGTTCTGTGCCAGTGGTCCATGTCTGTTTTTATGCCAGTACCATGCTGTTTTGGTTACTGTAGCTTTGTAGCATAATTTGAAGTCAGGTGGTGTTATGCCTCCAGCTTTATTTATTTATTTATTTTTGCTTGGGATTGCTTTGGCTATTCGGGGTCTTTTCTTGTTCCACATGAACATTACAATTGTTTTTTCTATTTCTTGTGAAGAATATCCTTGGTATTTTGATGGGGATTGTGTTGAATCTTTAGATGACTTTCGGTAGTATGGAAAGTTTCACAATGTTAATTTTTCCAATCCAAGAGCATGGAATCTATTTCCATCTTTTTGTGTCCTCTTTAATTTTTTTCAACAGTTATTTGTAGTTATCATTGTAGAGATCTTTCACCTGATTGGTTAAATTGATTACTAGGCTTTTGTTTTGTTTTGTTTTGGTTCGGTTTGGTTTTGGTGACTATTGTAAATGGGCTAGCTTTCTTGATTTTTTTTTTCTGCTAGTTTGTTGTTAGAGTATAAAGATGTTACTGATTTTTGCACATTGACTTTGTATCTTGCAACTTTACCGAAATGATTTATCAACTCTAAGAGGTTTTTTGGTAGAGCCTTTTGGTTTCTCTCTATGTAGGATCATGTTATCTGCATACAGGGACAATTTGACTTCACCTTTATTTCTTTCTCTTGCCTGATTGGTCTAGCAGGTACTTCCAGTACTATGTTAAATAGGAGTGGTAAGAGTGGGCATCCTTGTCTTGTTCCTGTTCTTAAGAGGAAAGCTTTCAGCTTTTCCCCATTCAGGATGATATTTGTGGTAGGTTTGTCATATGTGGTTTTCATCTTTTTTAGATACTTTCCTTCTATATTTAATTTGCTGAGTCTTTATCATGAAGGGATGTTGAATTTTGTCAAATGCTTTTCCTGCATCTATTGAGATGGTTTTCGTCCCTGATTTTGTCAATGTGATGTATCACATTAATTGACTTATGTGTGTTGAACCATCCTTGCATCCCTGGGACAAATCCCTCTTGATCATGGTGTATAATTTTTTTGATGTGTTGCTCTAATCTGATTGCTAATATTTTATTGACGATTTTTGCATCTATGTTCATCAAAGATATTGGCTTATAATTTTCTTTTTTTGTTGTATCTTTGTCTGGCTTTGGTATCAGTGTGATACTGGCCTCATAAAATGAGTTTGGGAGAATGGCCTCTGTTTCAATTTCTTGGAATAGTTTGAAGAGAAGTGGTATTAATTCCTCTTTAAAGGTTTGGTTGAATTTAGCAGTAAAGCCATCTGGTCTTGGCCCTTCCTAGGCTTTGCCCTTTTTAACCCCACTCCCCTCCACCCCGTCCAGGGGTCTGTTAAATGCAGGGGTCCCCCCAGATACTCAAGCCTGGCCCCCAGACTCACCTGAGACCCACCTCCTGTACTGCTCAGGCTGTAATGAGGTGGCTCCTTTCCTACCCCTGCCCCTGTGTCACCCCTCCTCTGGGACCCCTCCCTCCTGCCTGGAACCCCTCTTTATTCCTGGGACTCCACCATCCCTCTGGATTCCCCTTCTCTCATGGGACCCCCACCTTCCCCTCAAGCAGCCTTACTTGAGGCCATAGCGCTCCTGAAACATGATGTGTTTCGTGAAGCTGCAGCTCACTTCCAGGTTAATCTTCTTTACTTCTCATGAGGACATCGGTCCCTTCTCTGTAGGGCAGGGCCAAGAGGAGGAGTCAGCTCAGAACATAGAAAAGACTCATGGCCACACCCTGCCAGCATCAGAGGCCAGCGCTTCTGGCTGCAAAGGGAGTTATTCCTGCAGAAAGCTCCTCCTGTTTGTTTCCACAGCCAGGGGGTGTCATCAGAGCCCAGCTGGCCTGTGATACCCATGGCACCTCCTGTGCCCTGCAGTCCTGGTGAGGACACCACCCAGGACCACCCACAGCTGCTGGCCAGACCAAGAGCTCCTCCAGGCCCCAGACTCCTCCTCCTCTCCCCTGCCCCCAATCCCTGTTAAATAGACGTGGAGCAGGCCACCCCCAGCTCAGGCCTCTGGCTCCTCTCCTGGGGGCTGTGCTGTCTCCTTAGCTACTCTGGCCCTCCTTCCACTTTTGTCCTGTCAGAACGCTGGGTCAGCCTCCCTGGGTCATTCCCAATGCCTGCCATGTCTAGTTTCTAACCAGGCTGCTGAGCACCACTGGGGAGATGCCACTGGGCAGTGAGCAGTGACTGAGAGTCCCGCAGGCTCCATCATCACCCACAGCTGCATCCCCAGCTCCAGCTTCTTTCTGGACCATTAGCCCCCAGCCTCCTCTCTCCCCCTGCAGTGGCCACAGCATGGGCACGTGGCTCCATCTCACACCATCCTGCCCTGACTCAGCCTCTCCCATCTGCCCTCCACCCACAGTATTGACCAAGCAAGCAGTAAGCAGAGTTACCAGAGGGCACTGCAGAGGCCCTGGGACAGACAGAGGCCCCCTGAAGTGCAGGGGTCCCAAGGGAGCTGCTGCCCTGATCCCACAACAGCTGGCTGTGCTCTCCCAACTCCTTCACACCCACCCCAGGCCTGCTCTGTCCAGATGCATCCCTGAGCCTCCCATGCCATCTGGTCACCTGCAGTCCACCTGTCCCAGTCTCTTCCCCTCTCTCCATCCTGTGACCACTGTGAGGACAGATGCCAGGCTGGGCTCCTCCCCACCAGGCCCCAGATCCCCTCCCAGCCCCAGGCAAGGGGTCAGGTGGCTTTCAGCTGCATCCTCTCCATGCTCCTATGCCGAGGCTTCCCCTGAGTTCCCCAGGCTGGGTCCCTGCCCCTCTTCTCGTTCCATGACCAAACCCCTTGCTGACCCTTGTACTCTTTGTGGTGCTTCTCAGCTGGGCCCCCGAAGCCCCGGGAGGCCTGCTGGACAGCTGCCCACAGGCTGGGCCACATGCTTCCTTGCCCTGTGGCTCCCACTCTGCGAGCGTCCAGGACAGACTTCTTCTGGGGATAGGCCTGAGCTTCAGGCTGCCCTGTACCCTGTGCATACTTTGAGACCACGCTGCTGACTGCCCAAGGGTGTGATCTAGCCCCAGCTCCATCCCCACCTGCTGTCCAGAGGTCCATCAATACGCCACACAGCCCTGAATTGTCAACATGTAGATGCAATGTATTTGTGCATGTGAGTGTGTGTGTGTGCGTGAGCACATGTGTGCCTGTGTGTGCTGCTTCCCCAGCCAGGCCTGGCTGCTTCACTAGGGGTACACACAGGTCCTAGTTACTGTCACCCCCAGCACACATGGCTGGTATCAGAGTGGCTGTGGCTGCTCCCCAATCTTTACTGTCCCTACCCTGGTGGTGCAGAAGGAAGGAGGGTAGAGGGCAGAGGGCAGAGGGCAGAGGGTGGATGGCAGAGCACTGCCCTCACTAGGTGTGACTCAGCAGTGTGCAAAGTGCTAGGTCTGATGGGCAGATCAGGAGTCCACACGCCTTCTGTACTCCTCCCAGGAGCCCTGCAGGGGGTGCCACAACCTCCTGAGATGGAGGCTGGGAGGCTCCAAAGACACACACCTCTGCCTGAAGTCACATAGTGGCCAAGTGACCAGGCCCCTGTTGACCAGGCCCCACTGACCAGACCCCCACCAACCAGGTTCCTCCTGACCAGGCCTCACTGACCAGGCCCCACTGACCAGGCCCTGAATGACCAGACTGCTACTAACTGGTTACCTCCTGACCAGGCCCTCTGCTGACCAGGTACTGTGCTGAGCAGGTGTGGGGTTGGGGGCAGCCCAGGTGGGAGTCAGGTAGGCTTACCTCTCGGACATCAGCATCTGTCCCTCAAGTGTCAGGTGGGGCCCCTCCATCTGTCCTCACCTCTGCAATCTGCTGTGGCGACTGGAAATGAAACTGGAAGGAAAAGAGTTAACTTGTCCCTTCAGCCCCTCCATTGTGGAATATACTATAAAGCATATGTACTTCACAGGGCCTGGTTTTCCAAAGTCTTGCAGTTTCAAATATTGACCTTGCGGAGGACTGGAAATTTTCCTCAGGCTATGAAGTCTCTGGTGTAAGATAAAGATTTGTGGCACAGCAAGGTTGCTGGTTCAAGGACAGACTAGTTACTGATTGATATGTAAAGATAATGAGAAATTGCTGTAAGATCACTTAATTGCCTTACTGGAATGTCACCTGGCTTGTTTCACTGAAAGTTACCAGCCTATATTGTTAAACTATAACCCCACCTATGTCTCTTCCTGTAACTTCCTGGTCTGGAAAATAAATGCAGGAAGAGAACCCCAATTCGGGGTTAATTTCCTGAGGAAGGGTTGCCTCTCGCTGGAGTGTTCCCAGGGAAGTTAACCACTTCAGGGCTTCTCACTGCTCAGAAGAGATGAGCTTTGAGTAATCCTTTGTGTCTCCATCACCCAGGGGAAGCCGGGTGACAAATCCGTGGGGAGTGAAGCAACACAAAGCAACACTCTGTCCCCTCAGAAGCCTTCCTGCAGCCCCAAGGATGCCTCTATCCTGCCCTCTTCTGTTTTCACCCTTTAACCTTTAACATCACATGGGTACAGGGGCCCCAGTGGCCTGGAGAACCTGTTGGCCACATGTCCAGCGTGTTACTAACTGGGTTCCTCCTGACCAGGTCCCATGGAGCAGGCCCTGCTCACCATGTCCTCTGCTAACCAGCTGCAAGGACACGCCATCAGCTGACCTATCCCAACAGGACCCTCTAAAGGCTGTTAACCCCCCCCCCCCATGGCTCGCACCTAGCCATGCAGAAACAACCTAAATGTCCATCCAGAGATGAACGGGTAAAGACAATGTGGTCGAGCCATACAAGGGAATATGATTCAGCCTTAAAGAGAAGGAAATCCTGCCATTTGCAACAACATAGGTGAACCTTGAGGACACTGTGAGAAGCGAGAAAAAGCAGTCACAAAAAGACAGATCTTGTGTGATTCCACTGATGTGAAGTACCCAAATAGTCCAACTCATAAGAGCAGAAAGTAGAAGGCAGGTTGCCAGGGGCTGGGGAGGGGGCGGGTGTGGCTGTTCAGCAGGAACAAAGTGTCGGTCGTGGACGATGAGTGGGTCCTGGAGGTCTGCTGCTCACCGTCGTGTCTATGGTCAACAGAGCCGGACTGTGCACTCACAGTCTGCTGACAAGTGCGCACGTCTGTGTACAGTGTGTGCCTGTCGTTGAGTGTGTTCCACTGTCTGGATGCACCGCAGTTTTTCTCCGCTTGCCTGTGGAAGCCAATCTAGGTTGCTTCTGGGTCTGGGCGACTGTGGTGGGGGCTTCCACGCACGCATTTGTGCACGGGTGTCTGTGTGGACACCCCTTTTGCTTCTCTAGGGTGAGCTCCGGGCCGGGCCGCCGGGCAAGGTGAGAGCATCTAACATCCTGAGAACACTTGGTCCGTTGCTGCCGCAGCCTCATTTCTCAGCTCCACTCATCTTTAAAGAAGGAGGTTGTTACAAATTAAAATGATGAGTAGAAATGCTGTGAAACTGGTACTGTCCTTTGTTCAGAGAAGCAAAACAGCTGATGATGGAAAATCACCAACAATTCTCCAGCGTGAAACATTCAATGTTTACATTTTACATCCTATTTACAAATAGGATGGCTTGTCCCACTTACGGCGCTCCAAGGGGAATTCAGTTTTGTTATACACTTTAAAAAAACTAGGCTTTCATAGATCCTCACTTAGGATCTGATGGTTCTTAGAAGAGCCACAACTTGATTGCCGCATTATAGGAGAAGGTACATTTTTCCCCCTCTAAGTCCGTCTTTCTTGTAAGTGAATAATGAAGCATAGTCAAGACTGCGATGAACGACCCCCTGATCTTAAACCCTGGAAGCTATTTATGACAGTGGTGGAGTCTGAAGACAAAAGTGTGTGGAAGGATTTCTAAAGCGGTAGACCTTTGAGAATAAAAAGATGGGGAATCTGTTGGTTACACAGGGAGTGAAGAGACGAATCCTTTCGTCCTCTGCTCATCATACAGGATGCTTCGTGCTCTACCGGCTCCCAGATCCCAGGAGAAAAGTTCTGGTAACGGATCGAATGAAACTGGTCGTGTACCAGATGATTTTGTCAACTTGTTAAGTAGCCCAGGAAACATCATCGGACCTTAAATTAAGAGCTGCATACACGTGCAGGGAAAATTTTAGAACACAGCAAAAAGGTGGTTTATTGTACATTACATTTCAGAAGTGTATTTTCTCCAATTACAGGGTATTTCATTTCCTTTTTTCGTGAGATTTTCTTTTGAATACTTCCCCCTCTTTTGGTAGCAGTGACAGGCATGTCCTGGAACTGGCTGGTTTTCTGGTTTGTTTGCTTTTTATTGGTTAATGAACTGAAGAGCTTGACGGTGGTTCTGGTAGGTGACTCCACTGCCCAATGTCCCTTTTTTGTGTGTCCCACCGTTGGATATTCCACAATTACCAGGTGCGTGTTCTGCAAACACCTCCGCATTCAGCATAAGCTATTCTCTGTTTGTCGATGACATGCACTGTCGGCACTGTCTGGTAAAAGACAGATCTTGAGCTGTGCTACTGGATTTAAACAAAACTGTGTGCTGTAGGGAAAAGCCACTGATAAAGCAGCTTACATTCTTCATATTCGATATTCTTATTCCCTTTATTGAGAGCCTTTAGAGTCACATGATAAGCTTGATCTAAATAAAATTCAAATCTTATTTCAAGGTTTTTGGGATTTAAGAGCAATACTTACCACTGTTCTAAGCCTGTGAAGAGGATGTACATTGTGTAACAGTGTATTTGTTGTTACTGAGTAGTGCTCTGTTATAGGGACATACTACGGTTTTTTCTCCGTTCACCTGTGGGAGCACATCTAGGTTGCCTCCAGTTTTGGCTATTACGGCGGGGGCTTCTGTATGCATTTGTGCACAGATGTCACTGTGGACGTAGCTTTTGTTTCTTTAGGGTGAATTCCAGGGTGGGACACTGGGGCCCGTGGTGAGCGTGTGTAACTTCATGAGAAGCTGTCAATCTGCCCCCGGTGTGGCTGTGCCACGTTGCTTTCCCGGGGTGTGTCAGAGCTCCTGCGGCTCCACGTGCTCGTCAGCACTTGGAATTGTCAGTCGTTTTTATTTTAGACATTGTGATAGGTGTGTGGTGGGAGATCATCGGGTTTCAATTTGCAACAGGAACATTTCCACATTGCTGATGGGGGTGCAAATTGGTCCAACCCCTTGGGGAGGTTCTTTGGCACCATCTCTTAAGGCCAAGCAGCCATATGCTCTATGATCCAGCAGTCCTACCCCTGGAGATATTTTTAGAGATAAACCATTTATGCTTAGCAGAAGACACGTGCAAGAATGTCCACAGGGGCATTATCCATAAATAGCAAAAAAAAAAAACCCCAAAAACATTACAACCCAGACGTCTGTCACCAGTAGAGTGAGTAACTGTGTGGCAGCTGCAGCACAAAGACTACATGGCAATGAAAAGAAACCAGCAACTGACGACAGCTCCCCACAGCCCCATGGGTGACCCTTGCATGCCTGTAGCATGAAGGAAGCCAGACTGTGAGCACTCACTGCTTGAGTCTATCAATGTGACTTCCAGGGACAGCAAAGACTTATCACTGTAGGAGAAGACAGAGGAGTGGCTACCTGCCGGGACTTGGTGGTGATGGCGGGATACTGATGTGGACCGGATCAACGGAACCAGCTGCAGGGGACTGAAAATGTTCCACAGCTTGATTTGGTTGCTCAGGTGCAGAAAAATGTAAAAAGTCATGCTGCTGTGTACTTAAAATGTATGCAATTCATAATCCAGTCGGCTCTCTGTATCCACAGATTTTGTATCTGCAGATTCAACCAACCACAGATCAAAAATATTTGGGAAAAAAAAAAAGATAAAAAATAACAATACAACAATAAAAAATAAAACAAATAAAGAATATAGTATAACAAATATTTACACAGCATTTACATCGTATTAGGTATTATAAGTAACCTAGAGATGATTTAAAGTGTACGGGAGAATGTGTGTAGGTTCTGGGCAAATATTATGCCATTTTTCCATAAGGGACGTGAGCATCTGTGAGTTTCGATATCCTTAGGGGTCCTGGAACAAATCCCCTTGGATACATATATATATATACACACATATACATATGTCATGTCTTTTTATGAAGAAAGGACAAAAGCCACACAGCTCGTCCACATGCACCGGCAGAGGAAGGGACTGGTGGAGTCGAGAACCCAGAAGGGAGCTGCCGGCGTGGACACGGCCAACCACAGCAGATCCTGGGGTTAGGGACCGGTGTGCTGGGCAGGAGGGCCTCCATGTGGTGACCCGCTGGCTGCAGAGGCTGATGGTGGGACAGAGTCCCTGAGCAGACACACGAGAGGGGAGCCACACTGACTGCTCACTGGCCATGGCCAGGCCTTCCTCTGCATCCTTCTCACACGGTGACTCAATGATCCTCACGCCGGTCCAAGAATGGCTCTTACGCGTGCCACTATTCCCGCTTCACCCGGGGGGAGACGGCAGCACCAGGGCTCTGTCATTTTCTCCAGGTCACAGCAAGTGCAGGCCCAACACCCTTCCTGCCCGGCACCAGGTCCCGGGGCTTCCGTATGAAGCTGAGTTCTGCCTCCTGCAGACTCAGGTCCCGCCTTCTGCATCTCGTGGTAGAGTTCTAACCATCCTGGGTCTCTGCTCCAACCCTCGGCACTCAGGGCAGCAAATTTGAAGGAAAGAGAGGATTTCTCCGGGCAGGTCCCCAGTGATCAGAGTGGGCGTCCAGCTGGATGGCCCTTACGAGAGGTTCACGGACATGGCATTAGGAACTGGGTCCCTGACATGCCGAAGCAAGGATGGGATAGTGAACTCCTGCACTGAGGCCCCCATGTGCAACGCCACATGCCTCCGAGGAATCCCGGGCTCTGGAGATCCGGCCCCGGAGTCTGCGGTGGGTGTGAGGGCATCTGCACGTGGGCCACCCCTTACACCATCCATGCCTGGCTGGCACCATGGTTTCACCCCAGGTGCTGGGACCTGCTGCCCACATGGTGGGCTGCAGCCTCCTCTGTCCTCACCTTGTCCCGACGGAGGACCCGGGCCCTCCTTCCACCCTCCGCACATGCAGTCACCTTCCCGTTTCCCCCAGTGTACCTCATACCACCTCCCCTGTGCGGAGCTGCGGGCAGCGATGCCCAGTAATTCCAGCTCTCTCCCGCTCCCTGGCTCCTTTGCCATCCCAGGCCAAGTCCTCAGGGAGGTCAGGCTGGGGTGTCCTGTTGTCCTGAGGGGGACAGATCCTGGGAAGGTCACACGCTCCAAAACTGTGATGGCAGATGTAGAAGAAGCGGAGATGTGAACATAAAAACTGAAGGAGAATTTCCTGGGGCTGATTCAGGCAGGGACTGATGTCCCTGCACGGGTGAGGCCCCTGAGGTCACAGCTGTGACAACACAGTGCGATTGTTGTGTGTGACTGTGGCCCCGGGCCACCAGGCAAAGATGACCTTACACCCAGCATCCTCGTTGAGGAAGGCAGAAAGGTCTGTCCTTTCCTTTAGAGATGTTAGTGTGTCTCAAGAAGTGTGTTCTACAAAGTCTGGGTTAACTGGGTGACTGTTATGCGGAACGACCTGTTTCCTAATGAAGGGGACGCAGGTTGTGAGTGGGTTGCATTAGAGGTGGTTTCATTCAGTTCTTCGTGTCAGTAGCTCTGGTTCAGCCTAGATGTTTTCACTGTTAAACTAAAGTCTTTCTGAATCTTTTTTTTTTTATAGGAAGTGAAATGTCCCTGAGCAAGACCAGCAATTGCTGAATAAGCACAGACCCCTCGAGGACTGATCCTGCAGGGGCCACATCTCTGCCCAGGAAGACGAGGTGAGAGAAGGGCCAGTCCTTCCCGGCACTGGGAGGCAGGTGGTTGTCTGTTTTCTCTTCACGCTTCTGTTTATTTCTTCCTCCGGCTGTTACAAAAAACTTCTTTCTAGGTGGGAATTGAACCAAATTAGTTCCATGACCTTGTTCCATTCTGGAAGCATCTGGAATAATTTCTGTGGGTGTGAGCTCATATGCTGGCTGCAGAGTCCCAGAGTCGGGGCTCCTGGGCAGAACACTTAGGAGAGGCCTGGGTTTCTGTAACACATGTGGACACAGACCAGCGAGTCCACAGTTAAACACACCTGTGTCTGTTAAGGACAAGGCTCCATGTGGCACTGCCTATGGCCACTGGTAGATGGAAATATGTTGGAACTTTCTTCCAAATATATATTTGAAATTCACAAGCATTTGCATATCTCCCCCGTGACACGAGCTGGGTTCTCCTGGAAGGGAGGAATCCCTAGTGGAGGCTTCCAGCCTGGACTGGGCAGAGTCTGAACCCGACAGCAGGACCGTGAGGAGACCCAGACTTTATCCACATGCTCCTTCCTCGCCCCTCCTCCCAGCACCGAGCAGGCAGGAGTTTACTGCTGATCACCTCTACAGCAGACAGGTGTGGCCTCCAGCGTTATAAGGAGACAAGGTGACAGCAGAGAAGGGGCCGTGACCAACCTCAGTCCAGCACAAAGGGGCATCTATGCCAAAATGACCAATATTCGGTCTGAATGGTGGGGCTCCTTAGTAGAAGCCAAAAAAAGGTGACAGCTATTTGGGGTGGAAAATGCCAGTAGCTGGGATGACTTACTGTCCTAACAGAATACTGGAGCTCTGCAAGTTTGAAAATCCCAAGTATCTTTTCTGGTTATTATTTTCAGAAATAATGTCTGGCACATAGTAGGTTTGTGACAATTTTTTGAATAAATGAATGAATGGATGGAAAATCAAACCCAAAACAGGAAGCTCTTTTCCAGGAGAACGATAGCTTGTGGTTCTAGGTGTCTCGGTTGACACACCCAACCAGGTGTGGGTACACTTTTTCTAAAAAGGGCCAGATTGTAAATATTTTAGGCTTTGTGGGCCATGATGTCTCTGTTGTAATCACTCAACCTTGCCATTGTAGTAAGAAAGCAACCATAGACAATATGTACACAAATGGGCGTGTTCCAATAAAACTTTATTCAGTAAAACAGACGGTGGGCCAGATTGGACCTCGGGTGGCCACTTGCTGATGCCTGCACTGGACAGACTCACTGCTCCTGCCGGACAGAGACTGTACGTCCGCATATCCTCTTAGGACCCGGAACCGGACGTTTTAATTAAGTACATATGTATTAAAACCGCCTCTCCCCTTTACTCTTATATTTTAAGAATATTTTTAATGTTGTAAAATTATTGTGGACTGTGTCAGGGTAAATTCAAAGGCCGAAAATACCAATGTTGCTGCAGACAGATATATGTGAAATACTTTGTTTTCTGGAACTTGGATTTGAGGCCAGGGTCCATGAGAACTGCTCTAGTGAACAGCCACCAGGGGACACCCAGTGCACACAGGAAAGTCAACTGCTTTGCAGAAAGAAACCAAGAGTGGAATCTAGAGTCTCAAGGGGCCCACCCTTCCTGGGTGTGTTGTGTGCACCCTTGGGGCCCAGGAACTGGGTTTTGGGGGGAAAAGACTGAGCGAGACTCAGACTCTGCCCTTCCGAAGGTTTTACCTTTTGACAAGCGCGTGAACTGCTCATGCAAATTAATACTTCATTTTAAATACGTAGGTGTGATGTGGCCAGGACTAGACCAAGATGCATGGCACCCCGGAGGGACAAGCTGATGTCCCTTCACCCCAGATTACTTAAATAATTGACCAACATTTGTTTAGGGGAGGGGCTGAGTTTAGGGAGCACAGCCTCACCCGGATTCCCCCAGAGCTCAGCTCTGGCCCCCGCTGCACACCCGCCCCATCAAATCCTCCAGGTAGAGGTGACGTTGTCCTCCCAGGACAGCTCCCAGTCATCTGCTGCTGTTCCAACACCTGCCTTGGCTCAAATGGACACATATCCCTACAGTGGAGCATGCGATGCTCGCAGTGAAGCAGCAGTGAAAACAACCCCCAGCTGCACACATCAGCAGTGGGGACCGCCACAGGGTGAATGAGATAAGCAGGTCACAGGGGAACTCACAGGTGATCATTCCAGCTGCACAGAGTCAAAATCAGGCAAATCCAAACCGTATCTCCTTTAGGGATACCTCCAGGTGTGGTAGGACGTAAAAGTGAGCAAGAGAAAGATGAACCCAAGCCTTAGTGCTGGTCACCTCCGGCAGCGAGGGAGATGCAACGGGGGAGAAAGAGACAGGGGACACTGGAGGCCTTAACTTATTTACTGAAACAATCAGTCCCCAAAGTGTATGTACACCTTACATCTATCTTGTCATATGATACGTCATATAAAATAGTATAAAGTAAACACAATAACAATCCCTTCCCCGTCTGCATCTCGGGGCAAGCGCTCTGTGGGAAGGGGGAGAAGCTGAGTTCTGGGGAACATTTACGTTTGCCATGTGGTTGTCCAGAAGCTGTCAGGGGAGTGACCTGCAAATCCTTGTCCTAGCCCAGAGAACTGCACCTTGTGTGTCCATGAGGATTTGTGGTCGAATCTGTGGGG
Organism: Galeopterus variegatus; assembly: GCF_000696425.1. Taxonomy (NCBI): domain Eukaryota; kingdom Metazoa; phylum Chordata; class Mammalia; order Dermoptera; family Cynocephalidae; genus Galeopterus; species Galeopterus variegatus. The sequence continues at coordinate 145,448 of NW_007729171.1, forward strand.
ACAGAGATGTTGGGTCAGAGCACACTGGCTGCAGCGGAGGACCCTCCCGGGACACTGGATCCCCTGCGATGCCCGTGTGCCACTGGTTCAGATGCCCCCGAGAGCCCCTGCAGTTCCCAGAGTTGCTCCCGGTCGGGTGAGGATCCCACTGGAGATGCCCCCATTGGGTGGCCACTGCCTCTGTCCTTCTCCGACCACTAACCAGCTCTCTGAGCCCGGAGCGCCTGCGGGAGCGTCAGCAGATGCTCCATGACAGCCTTGCCCACTGTCTTTCCTGACATGCCAGGCCCTTCTCAGGAAAGTCTGGCCTTTTACACTCCAGATATGGGACCTGTCCCAGTTCACCCAGCACTGACGGGTGTTCCGGGACATGCTTCCTCCGATGTTAAAACTGGGGTAAACAGGTAAACCAAGACTGGTTGGTTATTTCACTCAGACTTTGGTACTCAAATAAGGGCTTGGTGTAGTTACGAGTGATTTTGTCCCATAAGAGCACTCCAAGCAGTACCTCAGGTGCCTTTTGTAAATGCTTCGTTTATTTTGGAGCAGAATAGGGAAGAAACCTGATTTCATTCTCTGCAGCCCCCAACGGTCCCTCCTGCACCTTCTGCACAATCAAGGCTCCGGGGGGCCTGCAAGTGTTTTACTGAGTGGCTCTCAGATCCTCTCTACTCTTCCTGAGGGCAAATTAAAAGAGTAAAATAAGGCTTGAGGGCCATTAATACTCCCCAAAAGGCCAGCAGTGAGAATGAAAGAAAATGCCTTTTAAACTGGGGGACCAACAATCACACCCGATCTCTGGAACCACAGATGGATGTTCTGTGTTGGTTTATCCCGAAGCAGTCCTCAGAATCATCTGGAGGCTTCTTTTTTTTTTTTTTTTTTTTTTTTTTTTTTTTTGTCTTTTTTCGTGACCGGCAACGGATCGCAACCCTCAGTGTCGTGCCCGTACCGGACCGGGACCGGCAACGGGATCGCAACACTCGGTGTTGCGCCCGAACCTCGCTCAGCCAGTGAGCGGCCAGTCTGTATGTGGGATCCGAACCCTCGGCAGGAGCGCCGCCGTGCTCCCAAGTGGCGCACTGTAGCAGTGCGCCACCGGGCCGGCCCATCTGGAGGCTTCTTAAAATAGATTGCTGGACCCCACCCCCAGTGTTTCCGATGTGGCAGATCTGGGGTAAGGACCAGGGCTGCATTTCTAATGTGATGCTAATTCTGCTGGGCTGGGGACCACACTTCGAGAACTGTCATAGTGTTCAGGGTCTTAAGTGTAGCAGAGAGGCTCTCAGACTTCTTCTATAAGGGGTCACGTAGTCAACACTTTAGGCTTTGGATGCCACATGGTCTCAACGACTCAGCACTGCCATGGCAGCACAACAGCAGCCATAGACAGTAGGTAGGGGAGTGAGCCTGGGCTGTGTTCCAGTAAAACTTTATTGACAAAAACAGTCAGTGGGCCAGATTTAGCTTCTCGGCTGTAGTTTGCCAACCTCTTGCTTAGACCATTACTGTATGACTTTCTATAATCACCTCAGCTTCCCTGTGTTTTCCATCTCTGTATTGGTGGGCAGGTGACTTTGAGCCAGGTGACAACGAGTCATGGAGTCTGGGAAGGGCCATTTATTGAGATGACAGAGGCCACGCACCAGTGTGTATCAGTCAGATTTTGCTATATGGCAACTATCCCAAGGCTCAGTGTCTTACGATCACCATGTTATTATTACTGGCCAGTCCACTAGTCAGCTGAGGGTTTATTCTGGACTGAGCTGGCTTGGCTGGTCTCTGCTCTCTCCTGTGCCACCAGGAGTGCCTGGTGAAGGTGGCCTCACTCATGTCCAGCAGGTGGTTGGCTGTTGGCTGGGCAGCTCAGTTCTCCTCCATGCAGCCTCTGCATCTCCAAGAAGCCAGCTCAGGCTCTCACACAGTGGTCTTAGTGTAGCAAGAAAGGCGCAGCAGTTCCTCCTGTGACCACACTCACAGTTCACAGTGTCACCTGCATCACATTTTCTTTTCTTTCTTTTTAGGAAATGTTTTTATTTTTTATTTCTATTTACTTGTTTCTTATTATTATTTTATATTCTAAGACGTTGTGGAGCAGTTGGGAGGAGGGGTAGAGGGGAAAGGTGAGGGAGATATGGTGGGAAGAAGAGAAGGGGGGCATGATAGAGGACCATGGCACCCCCTTATTTTGACAAGGGAGCCCAGGGAGCTTCCAGTGGCAGCTTGGTAGTTGTTGCTGGGCTGGATGTGAATGTCAGGTATGTGACTAAGGCCCTCAACCTCCCACTGCTGCATCTTGGGAGCCTGGGCACTTCCAGTGGTGGCTCAGTGGTCATTGCTGGGCTGGATGTGGATATCAGGGGGCATGGCTGAGGCCGTCGGCCCCCCACCACCCCAGCTCAGGAGCTTGGGGCACTTCCAGCAGTGGCTCAGTGGTTGTTGCTGGGCTGGATGCCAACTTGATGGGGGCTTGGCTGAGGCTCTTTGTGCCCCCGACCCTGGCTTGGGAGCTTGGGGTGCTTCTGGTGGTGGCTTGGTTGTTGCTGGGCTGGAAGCAGATGTCAGGGGGCATGGTGGAGGCTGTAGGTCCTCCCCCTCATCTCAGCTCAGGAGCCCAGGGGGCTTCCGGTCCTTCTAGGTTTTATAGGTGTTCTTTGGTGGTGTTAGACTTTTACTGGTTAATATCAAACTTTGGTCTGTGGGTATTTTGTTTCTTCCTTCAGTTCTGTGTTGGATTGTTTGCTGTTCCCAGCACTTAAACTCTGCACTGGAACTGATTTGTTATCCTTTGCTTACTTCTAAAATGGGGAAACTTCCTGTGGGAATCAGCACTTGAGCCCTGGAGTTGAAAAAAATTGATGCTTTGCTGCTGATTCCCTGGGGAAGGGTTTTTGTGCAGCTCAGGTTTTAATTGTTGACCTTGTATGTACTTCTAGGTCTCGTGAGGTTCAATACACTTGGGTTGTGTGGAGATTCTGTCTGGACCTGAGTTTTTTCAGCAAACTGCAGCCCCCTGCAGTTCTATATTCCTGACCAGTCTCCACTGAGTGGTCCTCTGCTGATTGGGGGACAGATCAGCTGTCCCCACTGTGCCCCACTGTTCCCCTAGTGGCCTGTCTCCCCCACCACCTGTACTCCAAACACTTCCCATGGGATGGGCTGTGCACTGGTCCCTTGTGATGACTCACTGGCCTCTGACTGGCTCCTTTCTTCAGTTGTCTGTAGCCCCTCACTTCTGTGTGGGTCTTTATACAAAGGGCACAGCTGTGGCTCTTGCCAGCTCTCGCTCCGTGTGCTCACCTGGGCCAGTATTGAAGTGGCCGGGGCTTGAAATGGTCGGAGCAATCCCTTCTCTGTCTCATCATGGCTTCTCCTGCCTTCATGAACTCCATAGGTCTCTCCTCCTCTTCCCCTGAGGTCTAGCCACATCACATTTTCTTTTTTTTTTTTTTTTTTTTTTTTTTGTCTTTTTCCGTGTCCGGCAACGGATCGCGACCCTCAGTGTTGCCCCCGTACCGGACCGGGGACCGGCAACGGGATCGCAACCCTCGGTGTTGCTCCCGCGCCTCGCTCAGCCAGTGAGCGGGAACCGGTCTGTATGTGGGATCCGAACCCTCAGGCGGGAGCGCCGCCACGCTTCCCAAGCGGTGCACTATCCAGTGCGCCACCGGGCCGGCCCCACATCACATTTTCTTGGTCAAAGAAATCACAAGGCTAGCCCAGATTTAAGAGAGGGGAAATAACTCCACCTTGTAATGGGAGATGCTACAGAGGACTGATGGCTGTCTGCAGTTTACCACTTCGACTGAAAGGTAGGACAGGAAGTCGGCTGCTTGGCTTTGGAGCTCAGCCCCAGCTCTCACTAACTGGAGGCCTCACATCATCTCCCTGCATCTGTTACCTCACTGACAAAATGAGGCTGATGGTCCCAACCTCGAAGCATTGCTGGAGCCCCGAATGTGTTAACTTAGAACAGCATCTGGCACAAGAAGGTCCTCTCCACATCTCTGCTGTCACTGCTGTCTGAATGCGCCCACACAGATGGAACAGCCTGGGGACACTCAAGACCCTTTGGAGTGTGCCTTTCATGTGCTTCTCCAAGGCCTGCGCCACCCAGCTCTATTCCAGGCTTTTGCTTACCTGCTCCCTGTCTGGAACCTGTTCAAGTCTTCCAAGGTCAACTCACAATGTTGCCACCTTACACAGCCCTCATCACATGGAATTAAAGTGATTTTTTGTTTTTCTCTGACGAGCTGGGAGCTCCTTGAGGGCAGAAACAGTGCCTTGCTCAGAGCCTGCAGTAGAGCCTTTGGGGACATCCAGGCACAGCCCCTTCAGATCAGTAGGACCACACTTCTCCCTGTTTCCTATCAGACATGATGAAAGCCAGCCAGCACAATTCCTCAATACAGGAAGGACTTTTAATAGGAAGTACATAAACACTACATGTGCCTCAGAGGTCTCCCTTGTGGGACATTGCCGCGTGGATCTTGGTATAATTTGCCTAAGAAAAACAAGCAGAAGACACATTCTGTCAGTCCTATCTGTTTCCCATGAGAAGAACAAATCCCATCCTGAGGGCATCTGGGATGTTCAGATTCTGTTGGGAGAGAAAAGGGGGAAGGGCTCACCAAGGGTGTCTCTGTGCACTTGGAGAGACCCAGAAACTTGCTGAGCTAATGTAATGCATTAGTGTTCAATACACATTTGTGGGAGTGAATTGTGTCCTGTTATAAAAGGATGCCAAGATTGTAGAAAGTTTGCGTAGGCAGCAGACAGATACATCATTTCTCCTCCTATAGGGACCACTTTGAGATAGATTTCTTCCTAACAAACGGATTAGGTGAAGACATGGTTGTCTGAACTCAGAGAGGTGGAAGAGATGCAGAGGTGTGGGGATAGAAATGATTACACACGTGTTCATCTGTTTGTCACCCTGCCACCCATCCAGCCACCCATCCAGCCACCCATCCAGCCACCCATTCATCCAACCACCCTGGGGCTCACACAGCTCTACAAAAACTTCAGCTTGCTGACTCATTTTCAACTTCTAAGCCCCTCCAGCCTTCCCCTCACACACACACACACACACACACACACACACACACACACACACACACACACTCTCTCTCTCTCTCTCTCTCTCTCTCTCTCTCTCTCTCCCACCCATCCCAACCCCTCCCCTTTGGGAAATTCAGATTACCTGGAATATCACAGAGATAGCTCCCTGATGTTGTAATTATGATCACCCCTTAGGTATGGCACGTTATAGTTTACGAAACATGAGCCTTGACATGAATCCCCCTCTCTGCAGCCACCTGACTCAAGCAGGCACAGGACCCACTGGGCACACCAGTCACTGGTGGGCAGAGCCCCTCCTCTCGCAGCCATGGGGGGCGGGGAGAGGCTGGCCTCACATGCCTGATGGTGCAGCAGAGTGAGATGGTGTGAGGGGATGACCTGGAGATGACAACTGTCAGATCTGCTGTGACAGTTTCCCTGGTGTGGACTTTACTTTAAGGACCTGGAAAACCTGGTCCTACCTGTTTCAACCCTTGGAATTGTCCTCCCACCTGGCTTTGACAGCTCCTTTCCTCCTCACCAGTGGCTGTCAACCCTTCCCCCAGGAACTCACGGGCAGAGTTTGGAGACATTTTGGTTGTCACAACTGGGAGGAGGATTCTATTGGCATCTGGAGGGTAGAAGCCAGGATGCTGATAAACATCCCACAATGCACAGGATGGATTCTTTCCCCACGGCAAAGAACCATCCATCCCCAAATGTCAGTAGTGCTGAGGGTGAGCGGCCTGCTCTCCACATTTGCTCAAACGAGCTGATGGCCTCACCCGACTCACTTTGGACGGGAAGTGTCTGGCACACTCTCCCCATCTGCGTGACGACATTATTTTGCGATATTATGCTACAGTCATAGCTCGATGCCCCAGGCAAGACAAATGACATCACAAAGTGGTTGCAGATGACCCAGTTCAGTCCTGCTCAGCCACGTTCGACTGCAGACCTACTGCGTGAGAGGCGCTGAAGGAATACAGCACTGATTCCACCGGTGGACCTGGCTGCAAGGGACTCACAGTGGGAGGGGGCACAGGTGGAGAATTTCAAGGGAGAGGATGTAAGGACCAAAGACAGGGATGAAGAACAGTGTGGACAGAGGTGAAGGTGACTTCAATGAGGAGAGGACCGTGCTGACTGGGCCATATCATGCTGGTTCTGAGCAAACTCCACAGCTAAGCTGCAGGCTGGGCTTGTAAGGCCTTAGGCTTGAGACCGCGCAGGGCGAAAGCTCGGCTTTTCATCTTCGGGGTCCAATTAGGAAACTCCCCAGCACCTACTTCCAAAGCGCTACTATGACATGATCTGCCAGGGGCACTGTCGGCAGGGGCCTGCAGCTGTGCATGGTACTGGGAAATGCAGCTGTCGAAGTGATGCTCTTGCTGTGAGAGATTACACAACTTAGAATAGGTGACCCAGGGCGCCTTGTCAGTCAGCCACACATGTAGCCATGTGCAGCGTTTTCATCCCACGCTGCATATCAAAGAAACCACCGCTGTCTGGCTGGGGCAGGAGGTGTGTGAGTGCAGTGCACAGCCTGCCAAGCATCAACAACCCACTCTTGACTCCAACAATCAGGCTGATCCACCCGGTGGAGATGGCGATACATTAATACTGAGGGGAAGGAGAGGACTGTCCAACTCGGCACGCCACACGGAGGACAGAATGAGGAGGGAGCGTGATGGCTGAGTGCCGTGGTGTTTCCTCTCCAACCTCAGCAACTACAAGCCAGGCCTGGCCACCCTTCCCTGTTCTCTCATTGAATAACTGGTGTTGGTGCTAAAGAACAGAGGATCTCAAACTCGAATGTCTGGAGGGGCCGTGCAGACAACACAACTGAATAATGTGGCAGATCTGACTGGAGAACTCATGGCCTGTCTGGTGGAGGCTGCCATGCGACGGTGACGTCCTTTGCTGCCACTCCTAAGTTAAGCCAGAGAGCTCTCCCTTCCTCCTTTCTTTCCTTCCTCCCTCCCTTCCTTCCTAATGAGAAGTCTTCACTCATTCAAGCCAAATAAAATAAGTCTATAGGTCGGATTCTACCCAAAGACAACCAAGTTTTCACCTCTATTCTTGAGGAATAGTTCTGGATTCTTCTTTGTGTCCTGAAGACTTTTAATCAACTCGCATTACTTTGTTTCACATTGATCCAATCTGATCCAGGAAGTTCATTTCTTGATACAGCATCCATTTTGGTATGGGAATTTGTTATGGACTGAATGTTTGCATCCCCCCCAAACTCATATGTTGGAGCCCTACCCCTCAATGTGATGGTACTTGAAGATGGGGTCTCCAGGAGGTGACTAGGTTTAGATGAGGTCATGAGGGTGGGGCTCTCATAATGGGATTAGTGTCCTTACAAGAAGAGAGAGGGAGACCAGAACTCTCTTTCTCTCCCCACCGAGTGAGGACACAGCAAGAAGGCAGCTGTCTGCAAGCCAGGAAGAGAGCCCTCCCCAGAACCCGACCACACTGGCACTTGATCTTGGACTTCCAGCCTCCAGTACTGTGAGATGTAAATTCCTGTTGTTTAAGTCCCCCAGACTGTGATATGTTGTTGTGGCAGCCTCAGCCGACCAAGATAGAATTGTTTCTCAATTTTTTAAAATGGTGGATCAATCTCTGCTGGAAGAAAACACAAAGGCCTTGAAATAAGAGTAAGTTTGATGGGATAAAGGTGGGCAGCAAATGAGAGGCTTCCAAGGAGCTGGTCGTGTTGTCATGTTGGTGGCAGTGGTCCATGAGTGTCATTTTATCAATATCTATAAACTAGATGTCTGCACTAATTATAAAAAAGTAGTTGGGGTGGATGATTATTTATTTGTTCAGTGTTTCTTTGTTTGCAGAACTGTCCCACTCAATGGGATGCCACGCTTCTCACCATAGGGATGACCCTGTGACCCAAAGTAGAATAATCAGAGCCTCCAAAATGGGAAGGTTGGGGGGAGACACAAAAGCACAGGAAAAGATTGGAACAGGGCCCTTTGATCCTAAAGCCCTGAATAGATGAACCCTGCAGTCCTCGAAGATGGCTGCTTCTGTCCTCACCAGTGTGGGGCCATGTGCTGCTTCCTCCAGCTCTGTGAGCTCCCTCCATCCCTCCTTCACCCATGTAGCAACAGATGCTTTCCATGGCTTGCATCCAAAGAAGCCCAAGTGGCACCCCACTGGCACCCAAAGTAGAGTGCCCCCAGAGATCCTTACAGGGGTCTCAGTTTATTTTCAGGCTGCAATGGGGTAAAAGGAAGAGAGACTTCCATTCATACTCAGGAGTGTTACATATGGGCCAGCAGCTAGTCTTGTGCTGCCGTGTGATCCCTGAGACTGTGAACTCACTGAAGGATTCCAGGGACAGCTGGCTGCTGCCTTGGACTACAGGGACAGGAGTGCTCAGACAACAGGGGGATGGTGGCATCTGTCAGCTTTGACACTTAGAAGAAAGGAGCATTAGGCTTACATCTTACAATGTTTGCCTGAATACATGGACTGAAACTCAGGGCCTTTCTGTAACTGCTACTCACTGAACCTGCACAAGGAGCCGAGGTGGGCAAGGCCAGGAGGAGGAGTTGGCCCTCAGATGCTGACCGTGGTCATGGCCATTGCAAGGCGAGCTGGCAGATGTGGTCGCCACAGCTTCATGGTGGGTCTGCCACTCCGAGATCCTTGGCTGTGGTTGATCAATAGTCAGTCCTTCGAGGCTGGACCTTATTTGTACAATAAAGAACCATTCTTGTCTGGTAAAGAGAAACTGGCTCACCCAATTTCAGACCAGAGTTTTTGGATGAACGGGAAACTGGGTCTAAGTGAGAAAAGGCCTTGGAGTAACACCACATGTGTGTTCTGCGGTTCTTCCTCTAGCTTTCCCCAAAAGGACTTGTGGCCATTCATCAGGGTAACTGGTGCTGGGGAAAGGGAAATGCCAAAATCTTTTCAGGAGGTATTTATTGGACTGCTGGTTCTTTAGGACCCAGCAAGCCCCTGGAGTCCATTTGTCAGAGCTGGGAGCTAATGAGAGAGAAGCGACAGCTATGTGAGTCTGACCTGCATCAAGAGGTTGATTCATTTCCCCGCTTGCTAAGTGTGTTCCATGTAGACTAGAGTCTGACAGCTTTACAAGGCTACAGTGCTGGCAGCTGCTCTCTGTGCTTCTGAACTCTTCCTGAGGACAAGAAGAAGAAAGACACAAGGAAATCTGCCAAGGAAGACAAACGCCCGCTGAACAATCTCAGAGCAAGGTCAAAAGGAAGACGTGGTCCAAAGGTAAAGTCCACAACTAGCTCAACAACCTAGTCTTGTTTGACAAGGCCACACGTGACAACCTCTGTAAGGCAGCTTCCAACTAGGAGCCCAGAACCCAGCTGTGGTCTGGGAGAACTGAAGATCTGTGGTTCCCTGGCCAGGAGCCCCTGAGCAAGGGACTCACCAAACTGGCTTCACAGCCCAGAGCTCAAGAAATTTATAGCAGGAGCAGCAAGGGTGGAGATGGCCCAGCTGCTGGTAAGATGCATGGACAGAGCCAACCTGCTGTACATTTTGAAAAGTAAAACTTTATTAAATCAAATGAAAAAATAGTAGCCTAATAAAGTGAGCTCTTCTTCCAGGACGCAGTGTAAACCGCACTTCCCTTACTTACCTGGACTAGGTGAGGTCCCCTCTAATAACCGTTTATAACATACATTTCCTGGATAGCATTAATTACAACTGAAAAGTCATTAAATGCTTCATAACTTTTTAAAAAATTCTGTTACAATATCTGGCTCCCCAGGTAGACCAGCAGGCCCTTGAGGGAAGAAACTTGTTCAAGTGTTTCTCACTGTCTCCCTGACCTAGGGCAGTGCCTGACCCTAGGAGGTACTTGATAAATATTTGCTGAACGAATACTGACTACTCTCAATAAAGAATTAAATGTCTCTGACCTAATCCACCTTGAGCTGACTCTATAAGACCATTTTCAGAGGAGAATCATATAGCTTCAGTTCCCAATGATTTTCTGGGCAGTAGAGCCCACCAAATTCTAACAGCCAGGAACGAGGGAGCCAAATTGCTATAAATTGGCCAGGACTGTCTTGGTTGCAAGTGACAGAAACCCAAGTCAGACCCATTCAGGCAGAAAAGGATTTTGAAGGCTCACTGGACTGAATAGCTCAGGGCAGGCTGATGTTTGTGCTCAAATGACATTGCAAAAAGTCCATTCCCAATGTCTTGCTTGTCCTGCCTGAGGCTGGTTTCCTCCCCAGGGAAGCTCGGGTCACGTGATGGCCAAGCAGCACAGTGGCCACTCCAGGCTCATCTCAAGTTCTTCCAACTCTTGAATCCAACAGAAGAAAGTGTCCTTCCCACCAGCTCTTGCCAGGTGTCTTAGTCCATTTCTGTTGCTTATAAGAGAAATAACTAAAGCTGGATCATTTATGAGAAAACAAAATTTATTGCTTACAGTTTCAGAGGCTGGGAAGTCCAATGTCCAGGGTACACACCTGGTGAGCACTTTCTTTGGTGGTGACTTCAGTGATGCAGGGTGTCACATTGTGAGAAGGCAGATGAAGCAAGAGAGAGAGACTCTCACATGCTGTCCTTTTAAAACCAAAAGAACTACATCCATAACCACCATTCAACCATCAATACATTAATCCATTTCCCAGTGCCTGGTCCTCACAATCTAATCACCTCTTCAAGGCCCTACCTCTCAATTATCATAATAGGATTTCCCACCCTCAGCAGTAACAATGAGTATTAAGCTTAAATGAGTTTGGGAGGACATCAGTCCACAGCACCAGGGTTCCCAAAAGGGATCTTAGTTGTGCCACATACCCACCTCTTGACCAATGGTCAAGAGTGGTGGTAAAAAACTACCACAAACTTAGTGACTTAAAACAATAACTTTATTCTCTTACAGTTTTGGAGTTCAGAAGTCTGAAATGGATTTTTCTGGGCCAAAGTTAAAGTACCGGCAGGATTGCACTCCCTCTGGGGGTTTCAGGGGTGAATCCATTTCACTTTTTTCCCAGTTTCTAGAGGCCTCTTGCACTTCGTGGCTTGTGGCCCCTTCCTCCATTTACAAAGACAGCACCGTAACATCTTCCAATCTCTCTTCCA
>NW_007729171.1:160405-162306 GCF_000696425.1 Galeopterus variegatus
TCACCATCACCATCACCATCACCATCATCATCACCATCATCACCATCATCATCACCATCATCATCATCACCATCACCATCATCATGGTGCACAACATTCAACTTAAACATATCTAACAACCTCTAATGCAAACACACCTACACACACACACACACACAGAGCCAGGACCCCTGCAGTGCTGAGTAAATCACCGTCATCACCGTCATCACCACCATCACCATTACCATCATCATCACCATCACCATCATCATCACCATCATCATCACCATCATCACCATCACCACCATCACCATCACCATCATCATCATCACCATCATCATCACCATCATCACCATCACCGTCATCATCACCATCACCATCATCACCATCATCACCACCATCACCATCATCATCAACCATCTCACCATCACCGTCATCATCACCATCACCGTCATCACCATCATCACCACCATCACCATTACCATCATCATCACCATCACCATCATCACCATCATCACCATCATCACCATCACCATCATCACCATCACCATCATCACCACCATCACCATCACCATCATCATCATCATCATCACCATCACCACCATCACCATCATCACCATCACCATCATCACCACCATCACCATCACCATCATCATCATCACCATCACCATCATCACCACCATCACCATCACCATCATCATCATCACCATCATCATCACCATCATCATCATCACCATCACCGTCATCATCATCACCATCACCGTCATCACCATCATCATCAACATCACCATCACCATCACCATCACCATCACCATCATCATCACCATCACCATTACCATCATCATCACCATCATCATCACTATTACCGTCACTATCACCATCACCATCATCATCATCACCGTCATCATCATCCTCATGATCCTCCTCCTCCTCCTCACCGTCATCATCATACATACCATACCACTCTCACCTCAGTGAGAAACAGTTCAGGAAATGCGTATTATGGCTTCCCGTGCTGTAACATGCCCCATAAATCTTAGACTTTATTCCAGCATACCCTGGCCCCTCATGTCCTGTGATGTAGAAAAGTGAGGATGCAACCCAGGCCCTTCCTTCAAAAGCAACAACACAGCTGAAGATCACGATCAGCACATAAACAGGACACCTACAAAAATTGCACTCCAGGAGGTTACGAAGTTCCCCAAATGACAGGCCAAGATTCAAAAACCCTCGAACAAACATCAGCTGAGCTTCCCATGATGGAGCCAGGGTGCTGAGAGGGAGAAGCTTGTGGCCTGTCAAGGAGAGGGGGCCTCTGGAAGTGACAGTAACTCGGTGTGAAAAGGGCCTTGATGTGGCAGTGGTCAATTGACCGAAGTTTCTGAACAGCAAGTTGTCAAAGTGTTTAAGGAGCCTTCAAAAATTTTCGTTCTTCCAACTAGTCATTCTAGGGAGGTATATGGAAAGGAGCTAATCCAAAATGCAGGACAAAGATGAATAAGGACATTCGTCACAGGGTTACTTACAATAACCAGAAAGATTGGACCTACATGGTGTACAGTAGAGGATGATTAAAGCATTCATAGGAGGAGGAGGTGGCAGAACACGATGCGATAACATAAAATGTTTCCATGTAATGCTTAACCATGTGTTAAGGAATGTTTGTAAGGTTCGATAAAGAAGTGTGACACGGGGGCCGGCCCGGTGGCGCACTGGATAGTGCGCCACTTGGGAAGCGCGGCGGCGCTCCCGCCCGAGGGTTCGGATCCCACATACAGACCGGCTGCTCACTGGCTGAGCGAGGCGCGGGAGCAACACCGAGGGTTGCGATCCCGTTGCTGGACCCGAAAAAAAAAAAAAAAAAAAAAAAAAAAAAAAAAAAAAAGAAGTGTGACACGGATCCATATGCAGTGCATCATACG
>NW_007729171.1:162705-183161 GCF_000696425.1 Galeopterus variegatus
GTCCGGTACGGGGGCAACACTGAGGGTTGCGATCCGTTGCTGGACACGGAAAAAGACAAAAAGACAAAAAAAAAAAAAAAAAGAAGTGTGACACGGATCCATATGCAGTGCATCATACGCGAGACCGATCTGTGTGCACCGTGAACATACCAAGAGGCTGCACTTTGGCTCCCCCTAAAATTGTGCTGTGCACAGCTGTTCACAGAGGCACTAAATAATGACCCCATGTCGTATGTGACAAGAGGGTGGACCTCAAATACTGACGAAAGCTATCTGTGAATAGTAGGGTTTGGGAGGGTTTTGTATTTCCTCACCATTTTCTCCATTTTCTGCAGTGAACATGTAGTTTTTCTCTGTCCCCCAAAAAGAAAATCACATTTAAAATGAGGAAAACATTTGTCATGGTAAAGATTTCTCCATTTCAAATGTGATTTTCTTTTAATTTAATTAAAATGCAATATTCAAGAGAGAAAATGGATTCATTCATTTTTAAGGGTAATTGATTTTTAAAAAATCTATACGTAAAATAGGTTGAAAATAGAAACACCAAAATGTCACAGGAGCAACTGTGGGCAGTGGGACTATGGGTGGTTATGATTTTCTTCCTCATATTTCCTCATGTTTTCCAAACTTGTACAAATACGGAAAAAGTCCTCTAGAAGCAGGCCAGAGGGAGAGAGTAGTTTTGACCGGGGCAGGGGGCCAGAGAAGCCCCCAGAAGAGGCGGCATCAGAGCTGGGCATGAGGGGGGCCAGCGTGACCACCCATGTACAAACCGCAGGGCCACCAGCTCCCCCTGGGGTCTCCTGCTGGCACCTGCCCAAAGCCCCTCACTCAGAGCATGGGAAGGGGCTACTTCAGACAAGCCTCATGAAGCAAGTCCCAGAGCTTGTACAAGATACGCAGAGGCCACAGCCTTGGCCCAGGAGCCCGCCCATGGCCTCCCTTCTCCAGAGCAGCCACGTGCTCCATTCTGGCCACTGCCCACAGCACCCAGGAAGTGGCGGCCACCCCGGGCCTGGCCCTGCGCTCTGGAGAGGAGCCACCCACCCTGCCCTGCGCCTGCGAACTTCAGGAGCTTGGAGCCTGGCATGGTGACTGCCCAAGGACGAGTGCCATGCAGGTGGCACAGCTAACCGTGTGGTCTCTCCCCACAGCCTCTCCCGGGTCCCACACAGCATGATGGACGGTGTGCCTCTCATCTGTGACTACGGCTCAGGCTTCAGCAAGGTGGGGTTTGCAGGAATGGAAGCCCCCCGAGGCGTGTTCCCAACTGTTCTCGGGAAGCTTCGGCATGATGTGAGTGATGTGGGAGTGTCCCCGTGGTTGCTGCCCAGCCTGGAGGTGGTCGCCGACCTGAGCAGCCCATGCCCTCTCTCACAGGTGTGGCCAAGGCGAGTCCTCGGGGCGAGGTTGGCCGATGTGATCATGTGTCAGAATCACAGGGGCGCTTGGCCTGGTGACACTCAGACAGCCGGGCCCACCCAGAGTTCTCGCTTCAGCAGGTCTTGGGGGTGGGGTGGGCAAGGACTTGCATTTATTTCTAGGCACATCTCAGGCACAGGCAGGCCAGTCTCGGTCACGTGGTAAAGGGGGCTGCGTGAAAGTAACATTGCTGCCGTGTGCTCACCTCTGCTCGTCCCACTTTCACGAGTGGGGAGGCTGCCGGCAAGTGGTTCTCCACTGTCCGGATGAACAGGCGTCCACCGCTACTCAGTGTCACCTGACACTCAGCCTCTATGGCAGGAAGGTAAGGGGGGTGGGGGCTGGGACACGTGCCCTGCCCAAGAGGCAGGCTCCACTCTGAAAGTGGACCCGATGTTGCCAGAGCTTCTTGTTTTTCAAGAGATTTCAAAATTCAGATTTTCTTTTTGTGGTAAAATATACACATAACGTAAATTTGCCATTCAGCGATTTTTAAGCACTCAGCTCAGTGGCATTCAGCACATTCACAGCGCTGGGCAGCCGTCACCACCATCCATCCCAGAACGTCCTCGTCTTCCCAAACTGAGACTCTGTCCCCATTAAGCACTAGCCCCCCGTCTCCTTCCCTGGCCCCTGGCACCCACCATTCTACGTAATTTTTCTCTGCGTTTGACTGCTCTAGGGACCCAGGATAAGTGGGATCGTACAACGCTCGTCCTTTTGTGACTGGTTTATCTCACTGAGCATCACGTCCTCAAGGTTCATCCCTGTCATAGCGTGTGCCAGTACTTCAGTCCTCTTTAAGGCTGAATGACACTCCGCCATGTGGCAAGGCCTCATTTTGTTCACACGTTCACATGTCTGTGGACACTTGGGTTGTTCCTACCTCTTGGTTGTCGTGAATAATGCTGCTACAAACCTGGGTGTGCAAATCTCTCTTTGAGACTCTGCTTTAATTCTTTTGGGTGTACACCCAGAAGTGGAATGGCTGGATTGTATGGTAATTCTATGTTTAAGAAATTCATATTTTTGTGTCAATATGTTAAGTATTAACTCACGCTTCCACAAGCCCTGTGCAGACTACACAACACACATCTGCAGGCTACGTGTCTGGCTCCTCCTCTGTGTGTCACCCTGGGGGACAGTGGGCATGGGCTTGATCCAGGTCTACCACTGAGACCTTTGCAGGAGGCTCCCCCGCCACTTCCTGAGGCTCCTGATGTCCCACGAGTGCTTCCAGCAGCCAGGAGGCCCTTTGCTCCCATACACATAATAACCATCATTTGATGAGGTGACATGATACACCACCACGGAGGTTCTGTGCTGCCCCTTCTCCCTGAAGGGCAACCAGCAGCTCCCAGAGGTGACCTGTGCCCACACAGGGAGGAGGTGGTAGAGGCTGGATCTGCGGGGGGGTGGGCCGAGTTCAAAGCCCATGCCCTGGATCATGCAGTTCCTCTTCACAAAGTTCAATCACCTGTGGTGGGGAGCAGCGTAGTGACACAGAGGATCCCAAATGCCACAGGATCACGTGGTCATCACTTCTGAGCTTTGCAGCGCTTGGAGCAAATTATTGGCAATGTGTCTCATTATCCAGGTCAAGTTGTCCTCTGTTTCTGTGGCTTCCACGCCTGTGAAAGAAGGTGAAAATCCCTGTTTCCCTCTCCAAGTGGGTCAACTGCACAGGAGTCTCTGGGAGCCAGCCCAAAGTAGGCTTTGTTCCTCACTGTCCAGTGGCAGGATTATAGCTGGGACAGCCCTAGCAAACTGCAGGCGCTTGTCCCCGAGCTAGTTGGTCAGCTGTTTCCTGGAAATTGTATAGCTCCATGGTTAGGGGCTGGGGCTACAGGCCAGGGAGACAGAGGTTCAGATACCAGCCCTGCCGCCTAGCACGCACATGACTTTGGGGGAATTTCCCCTTTACAGCTCAGGGGTCTCTTTTGCATAGTGAGATTAATGAAAGTACATATCTCCTAGATGGCTGGGAGGTTAAATGAGATGGTGAATGTGTGCTCAGCATGATTCTTGGCCACAGGGAGTGTTTAGCAACAGTGAAGCTTCCGGAGATGATGATGACAATGACGAATGTATTAGTTTCCTGTGGCTGCTGTGACAAGGATCACAAAACGAGTGGTTCATAACAGCAGAAATATGTTCTTTCCCAGGTCTGGAGGCCAGGAGTCCAGGATCAAGGTGCTGGCAGGGCCACACTCCCTCTGAAGGCTCTGGGGAGGGTCCTTTCTGCCCCTTCCAGTTCCTGGGGGCTCCAGTCCTTCCTTGGCCTGTGGCCACATCACTCTGATTTCTGTCTCTCTCACGTGGCCTCCTCGCTTTTCCCTTCCCTGTCTCAAATCTCCCTCTGCCTCTGTCTTATAAGGACACGTCATTATGTCATTAGATTTAGGGCCCACCCGGTAATCCAAGATGACCTCGTCTTGAGATTCTTAACTTGATCTATCTGCAAAGACCCTTGTTCCAGACAAGGCCACACTCTGAGATTCCAGGTGGACTCAGCTTTTGGGGGCCATCACTCAACCCGCCGTGACAGTGAGGAATTCCATCTCAGCGCTCGGTCCCTCCTGCAGGGCTTGTCCTTCCCTGGAGCATGACCTGACACAGAGGGTATTGAGGGAGCATTTGCACCTAGGACCAGGCTCTCTCCTCACCTCGAGTCCACCCAGCTGGGCTGGAGGCAGGACCTGCACAGGGTGCAGCTGGCCCAGAGCTGTTCTCCAAAAGGACGTCCGTGCTTCCATTAGGAGCAGAGACTAAGGCAGGGACTGGGGCATGCTCAGAGATGGAGACGAAGCACTCCAAGTCATCTAGGGCACGGGCCACCTGTGCCGCTGTAAGAACCCAGGTGTCCTCTGGGGTGGGCAGTGAGCAGTAGCTGCCGCGGAACAGTGGAACGGGCTTTCCGGAGCATCCTGCTGTATCGAGTCCATGCTGTGGGGGTGTCAGCCATTGGGACCCACGGCTTCAAGGCCCCACCTGAGGCCACTGTGTAGGTGAGGAAGGAAGCTGAGCTACAGAGAAGGCAGGACCCTGACAGCAGGGACAGCTCATGAAGCTGGTGCTCAAATGTGGGTTTCTGATGTCACCCCAGTGCCTTCTCCTCGAGGTCAGGGGTCTGCAAACTCTGTAAAAGAGCAGTGTGTGCTCATCTTCAGTTCTGCGGGCCACACGGTCTCCGTCGCAATCACTCAACACTGCTGCTGCAGCAGGAAAGCAGCTAGAGACACGGCGAGTATTCATCTGGCTTCTCCAGAGAAGAGAACCAGAGGATGTGTCCACAGACAGAGATTTATTTTTAAGGACTGGCTCGTGCGATTGTGGGGGCTGCAAGCCCCAAATCTGCAGAGCAGGCCGGCAGGCTGGAGGCCCAGTGGGGAGCTGAGGCTGCAGCTCGAGTCCGAAGGCTGCGGGGGCTGACCCGCCTCCTCCTGGGGGCCTCGGTCTTGGCTCTTACTATCTTTGACTGGTTGGACGAGGCGCCCCCATGACGGAGTGTCTGCAGCACTCAGAGTCTGCCCGTGTAAATGTTAATCACAGCTGAAAGTAAAAGCCTTCATGGCCACATCTAGACAGGTGTTTGACCAAGTAACCGGGCACCATGGCCCGGCCAGGCTCACCCATGACATTGGCCATCGCGGTGTGTAAACAAATCAGCATGGCTGTGTTCCAGTAAAACTTTATTTCTGAAACATTCAAGTTTGAATTCATTTAACTTTTAGGTGTAACAAACTATGATTCATTTGATTATTTTCCCAACCAATTAAAAAATGTAAAAACTATTCTTAGCTCATGAGCCATACAAAATCAGGTGACAGGCTAGATTTGGCCCCCAGGCTGCAGTTTGCCGACCCCTGCTGTGCAAGGCTAGGATTCACAGAGCCCTGAACCAGCTCCTTGTCTTTGAAAAGTCCCACTGAACAGGACGTGGCCTACGGACCCTACAGATCTCTTATTCTCTCGCCTGGTGTGAGTCGGCCAGGGCCGCCACAACAAAGTACCGCAGAGCGGGCGGCTTAAGCAGACGTTTATTCTCTCACATTCTGGAGGCTGGAAGTCAGAGGTCAGGGTGTCAGCAGCGTTGGTGTCTCCTGAGGACTCTGTCCTTGGCTTGTAGACGGCGTCTTCTCCCTGTGTCCTCACATGGTCATCTCCGTGTGTGCCTGTGTCCTGATCTCTACTCATAAGGACACCAGTCCTATTAGATTAGGGCCCACCCTAATGACATCACTTTAACTTAATTACCTCTTTAAAGACCTTACCTCCAAATACATTTAGAGGTACTGGGGGCTAGGGCTTCCACAAATGACTCTGGGGACACTATTCAGTCAGTGACGTGCTCCAAGCACTGATAAAAGGCCAGCTCCCTTTAGGAGATCCGTGCTGTTGGTGTCGTCCTGTTGGGACACCTGCACATGCCAGGGCTCTGCCCTTGGAAGACGGCCACTCCCCCACGCTGGGGCTCCTCTTTGTCTCCCCTTGCCCCTGGTCACCTAGAGCCAGATGGGCCCACCCTGTGGGTGCTCTCCAAACCTGGAGGACGGCTGAGCGCTGGGGTGGCAGGCACGGGGATGGGCCCCAGCCCACGTGGAGAGCCAGTTTGCTGTGCTCACAGTTTCTGTTGAAATCGAGCTTCCCAGAAGAGCCACCCAGAACTTCAGAAATAAAGCCTTGCTGCCTTAGTGGTGGCTGCTGCAGTCCCAGGCAGGCTCCAGAGCCCAGGAGCAGCGGGAATGCCGGAGATAAGGAAAGACCCAGAGAGCCCGGCTTGATCTCCTTGCAGAGCCCAGCTGAGTGGGAGACGAGGGTCTTTGCTCAGGGCTGTGTTGATCCCCTCCAAGCCCCCAGCCTCACAGCATGGGGACAGGCCAGCGCCATCAGAAGGGAGGCGATTGTTCTCTGTCATTCCCCCCTCCCCCCTGACCGTGTCTCCCAGAAGCAGGAGCACAGCCCAGGGCCCGAGGTGGCACCCTCAGCCCTCTCTGTGCTCCAGCGGCTCAATGCTGAGGCGCTTTGTCGTCCTGTTACCATCTTCCTGAAAGCACATTCTCTTTCCCTGATTCCTACCAACCCAGAGAGGGCAGGACGCGTTGACTCCCCACCACCCCCACCACTGCTCAGGGTCGTATCCAGTACTGTGGAGAGGGGGACTGAAGTTGCCTTGGGGCAGGGGCAGCAGGGGCTTCACTGCCCTGTGTTGTCACTGTGCTGGAGTTAGTGTCCCATGGCTGCCGTGAGAAAGTACTGCAATCGGGGACTTAAAACAACACGCATTGATTCTCTCAGAGTTCAGGAGGCCAACAATCTGGAATCAAGGCGTGGCAGGGCCATGCTCCCTCTGGAGGCTCCCAGGGAGGGTCCTTCCTGCCCCTTCCAGCTCTGGTGGTGTTGGTGCTGCTTGGCTGGTGGGCGCATCACTCCAGTCTCTGCCTCTGCCGTCTCATGGCCGTCTTCTCTTTTCCCTCTCTGTCGCAAATCTCCCTCTGCCTTTCTCTTAGGAGGACACTGCCGTTAGGTTTAGGGCCCATCTTAAATCCAGAATGGTGTCATCTCGAGATCTTTAACTCAATCTGCAAAGACCCTTTTTCCAGGGAAGTTCACATTCACAGGTCCAGTCAGTTTCTGTCTCACACTGGGGGTGCCCTGCACACACGCACACCTCTCTCCAGATCCAAGCTACAAGGCCCTTCCACACATGCAGGGCCCTTCTGCTCTCGCCAAGTCGGGGTGTCACAGGCCTGGGGACACTGGGCTCCCTTGGGCTCCCCCACCCATGCTCCATCTAGCACTTGCATCCAGCAGCCAGGACGGCAGTGAGAGCCCTCGTGGGTGGACTGGTGGGAACAGAGAGGCAGGAGCAGGGCTCTGCCCAGTCACTGTCCATTCCCAGCAGAGCAGCCAGTCCGACCTGCAGGTGTCGCGCAGCAGGACACCACGCCGAGCCCTGTCAATCTCGTTATTTCAAACAGCGACTTCAAGCCAGGGTCACGTGGCCCCTTCTGCACCCTCACAACCGTCCTCGTCCACACCTGCATGCACTGGGATTTGAGTCAGCTGAAAAATGGCAGAGGCGGTGGCAGCATGGACAATCCTCGCGTCGCCATGTCCTTCAATTAATGTGATGCATTCCCATCAGTGGTCTCGTCTGACTTGATCCCTCAGCGGTGCTGTCGTGCTTCCCTTTTGTCGGAGGAGGAGATGGAGAATCAGGGAAGGCCAGCAATGAGCCTGAGGTCTCCCAGCTAGTGGCTCCAACCCAGATCCACCCTCTCCTGCTGAAAAGACAAACTCCTAAGATATAAAAGCTCGGTGCAAGCAAGCTGCGGCAGCCTTGAGAATGGGCCTTGCTCTGAAACCCACTGCTCTATCGCACCCATACACCAGGGGACCGTGGCAGCATTTCATCATCGCACCACGGACACATGGCACCACTACATCACTGCACCACGGCACCATCGCGTCACCACACCACGTCACCACTACATCACCGCACCACTACATCACCGCACCACGGCACCATCGCGTCACCACATTGTGTCACCACTACATCACCACACCACTACATCACCGCACCACATCACCATTGTGTCACCACATCGCGTCACCACTACATCACCGCACCACGGCACCATCGCGTCACCACACCACGTCACCACTACATCACCGCACCACAGCGTCACCGCACCACGGCACCATCGTGTCACCACACCACATCACCACTACATCACCACACCACTACATCACCGCACCACATCACCATTATGTCACCACATCGCGTCACCACTACATCACCACACCACGGCACCATTATGTCACCACATCGTGTCACCACTACATCACCGCACCACAGCGTCACTGCACCACATCACCATCGCGTCACCACACCACGTCACCACTACATCACCGCACCACAGCGTCACTGCACCACATCACCATTGTGTCACCACATCGCGTCACCACTACATCACTGCACCACGGCGTCACTGCCCCACCGCACCATTATGTCACCGCATCACGGCACCACTACATCAGTGTACTATGATGACATCACATCTTTACACCACAGCACCATTGCATCATTACACCTCAGCACCGTCGCACCACGGCACCACTACACTGCTGCAGCGTGGCACCACTGCACCACTTACCCCTGCACTGTGGCATACTGCCTCTTTGCATATGGCACTATGACCCCAGGCCATGTTTCCTACAGGCTGCTCCCAGCCAACGACCGAGTGTGGCAGGGACACCAAGGCAGACCCATTCCCGGGAGACCTGGTATGCCCTTGGCAAGCAAGGCCAGCTAAAGAACTCCCCACAGCCTTGCCAAGTCTTCCCTACACTGCACAGCGGTCTAGGACACCCACCCAGCCTGTTTCCCTCTCTCCTGCACCCGGACTCAGACGTGGGCAACAGCCCAATATCTCTTCTCGCCTGTCTGCCTCTCTCCCCATGTTCCCTCTGCCAGGCATATTCCCTAATAAAATCCTCACACCATTAATCCCATCTTGGTGTCTGCTTCTCAGTGGACCCTGATTAACACACGGGACAACTGGTAAATCCCTCTGATTGAAAGGAATCATTTAATCTGCCATGAAGGTAGCTGGGCTCATCTTCCTAGACAACAGGAATTGGATGACACTGCAGACCTGTCCTGGTCAACCCTCCCCACTCCTGTCCTTCCTCAGTGGTCCCTCCTCCTTGCCTCGGTTTCTCACCCACAAAGTCGCAAGATGAGTGTCTTAGCAGTGATGGCTCAGGAGCATCTCACCTTGTGGGCCATTTCGAAAGAGCGCACGGGGTCCAAGGAGGGTAGGGGACAGATTCCAGCACAGTGTCTTGGGCCACCCCCAACAGCCCGCCATGGCCTCGCAGAGGCTGATCATTTTGCACAGTGCATGAAGGCCCAGTGCAGGGGAGTCCAGCCCCGAGCCACTCCTGGGGCCGCCCTGTGCTGGCCTGTGCTTTTCAGAACGTGCTGGTGGGAATGGAGGAGGAGGACTGGTTCATTGGAGACGAGGCTCAGAGCAGACGAGGGAAGCTCATCCTGCAACACCCTGTCTCTCGGGCAGCCATCACCAGCTGGGACAGCATGGAGAAGGTAAGCCGCGGCTCTCGCCCGCGAGAGGCCTGGTCATGGCTGTGGCTCCTGCCTAGGGGGGGCCCTGGTCACAGCCATTGGGGAGGGGCCTGGTCACAGCTGTGTCTACCACCAGAGAGGGACCTGGTCACAACCACTGGGGAGGGACCTGGTCACAGCTGCGGCTTCTGTTGGGTGGGACCTGGTCACAGCTGCAGCATCTGTTCAGGGGGACCTGGTCACAGCTATAGCATCTGCTGGGGGGGGACCTGGTCACAGCTGCAGCATCTGTTGGGAGGGGCCTGGTCACAGATGCGGCTTCTGTTGGGAGAGACCTGGTCACAGATGCGGCTTCTGTTGGGAGGGGCCTGGTCACAGCTGTGGCTTCTGTTGGGAGGGGCCTGGTCACAGATGCGGCTTCTATTGGGAGGGACCTGGTCACAGCTGTGGCTTCTGTTGGGAGGGGCCTGGTCACAGATGCGGCTTCTGTTGGGAGGGGACCTGGTCACAGCTGCAGCATCTGTTGGGGGGGACCTAGTCACAGGACCTCCCTACCGAGGTCAGTGGTGCTCCTGCTGCCTGGTCACCTCGGGAGGGACCTACTGCCAGGCATGAAGGGCTCTCTCGGCATCTGTCAGCTCCCCGTCCCTCTGCACATCACATCACTGTACCAGCCACTAGGTTCTGGGAGTCAGGAGACCCAAGTGTTGATCCTTTCTTCCCTGCTTACTACTGATGTCATTTGGGACAGGTCAGGCGGCCTCTCTGGGCTTTGGTTTCCTTGTCTGTGAGACGACAGGGTACTCTTGTTCTTACCACATGCACCACCGTGAGGGCTAAAGGGGACAATGGATGAAAAGTCCTTAGTGCCCAGAAGTAAGAAGTAATGAATATGGCGAATTTGACCTTCTCTCCTAGTAACTGAGGCTTGGTCCAGGGCCCCCAGGGGTGTTTGAGCAGGCTGAACGCCGCCTTGGAAGACGTATTAGTTATTGCATGAGTGTCCTGGGACTGTTGTGACACAGTACCACAGGCTGGGCAGCTTGAACAGCAGGCATGTACTGTCTCGCAGACCTGGAGGCTGGAGGTCCACGATCCAGGAGTCAGGAGGGTGGGTTCCTCCTGGGACCGTGGGTGAGAATCACTTCCAGGTCTTGCCCCTCACTGCCGGGGGCTGGATGTAAGTTGTTGCCGTTCCTCGGCTTGCGGATGCGTCGCCCCGATCTCTGCCTTCATCCCCACGTGGCCGTCTCCCTGTGTGCGAGTCTGTGTCCAAATTTCCCCTTTTCGTAAAGACACCAGTCATTGGAGTTGGGGCCCACCCTACTCCCATGTGACCTCATCTTAACCAATTACATTTGCAACAACGCTATTTCCACATAAGGTCATGTTCTGAACTAGATGGGGGCCAGGACTTCAACAAGTAGATTTTGGGGGACACAATTCAACCCATGCAATGATCTAAGGCCACATAGCAAGTCTGCCCCAACTTAGAGGCTGAAAATGACAGTGGTTGCCTGTGACCTGGTGCAGATCTTGTGGGTCAGGAATTTGGCGGTGGCTTCACTATGTGGTTCTGGCTCAGGGTCTCTCGCAGTTGCTGTCAGGTGCTGGTTGGGGCTGTATCGTCTGCAGGCTTGACTGAGACTGGCAGGACCATTTCCCAGGTGGCACCTCCTGTGGCCGACAGGTGGTTCCTCTCCGCATGGCTCTCTCCGTAGATATTTGCCCAAATGTCCTCACAGTGTGGTGTCTGCTTCCCCCAAAGCAAACCGTCTAAGAGGCCGAGGTGGTGGCTGCAATACTCTGGGACATGGCCTCAGAAGTCACACACTGTCTCTTTTGCCACGTTCTGCTGGTCACATGAGCCACTCCCAGTTCCATGTGGGACAGGTCTATATGCATGAACTCAAAGAGGGGAAGGTCTTGGGGGCTCCCTTGGAGTTTGGCTGTAGGAGCACCTTTCACAGATACTTTTCACATCTGCACAGTGAAGTGCCGCCCTGGCTCTGGCTGCAGCTGTCAGAGGGTGGCAGGGATGGCCCCTCAGCGTACAGGGCCCTCCTCAGCTGGGCTGCTGCTGCCCCCTCAGCCCCACTGTCTCTGGGGCTCCCGCACTGCCTGGTTGAGCCCTCCAGGTCTGGGTTCCTGTGTGTCTTCAGCCAGTTCTGGCTCCTGGTTCCAGCTCCTGGGTCTGGCTCCTGGGTCCAAGCCCTCAGCGGAGGGCCAGCATCATTGCAGTGATGCTCCTCTCTG
This sequence comes from Galeopterus variegatus, assembly GCF_000696425.1. Lineage (NCBI taxonomy): Eukaryota > Metazoa > Chordata > Mammalia > Dermoptera > Cynocephalidae > Galeopterus > Galeopterus variegatus. The sequence goes on from NW_007729171.1 coordinate 174,479, forward strand.
CCCTGCCTGCCACCTCGTCCCTCTGCTTCCCCATCCTGCCTGCTGGTGGCTTCTCCCACACTCACGTCTGGCTGTGTCCCCGCCTGCCTCCCAGGCGGCATCCTGCATCCTGCACCCCCGAGGCCCGCCCCCCTGCACCACACCCAGGGAGCTCATCCCACCTCCCCCTTCAATTCTTCGTGGAGACTTCCCTCCCAGGGGCAGGTGGGAACCTTGTATGTAACAATTAACTGTGGTTTATTAGGCACCTACTGTGTGCCAAGCACTGCACTAGGTGTGAGGGGCTGAACCGGATCCACCCAAATTAATATGCTGAAGCTCTAACCCCCAGCACCTCAGAGTGAGACCACATTTGGAGACAGGGTTTGTAAAGAGATAATTAAGTTAAAATGAGGTCAGTAGGGTGGCCCCTAATCCCATAGGACTGGTGTCCTTATAAGAAGAGGCGATCAAGACACAGACATGCACAGAGGGACGACCATGTGAGGACACAGGGAGAAGATGCCATCTACAAGCCAAAGAGAGTGGTTAAAGCCACCTGGTTTGGGGTGCTTTGTCACAGCAGCCACCAGAAACAAAAACCCTGGGTTTTTACCAATGTGGTATGGTTTAATCCTGCCGTTCCCTCTGAGGTCAGGAAGTGCTTCCACCGTGACAGTGAGGAGAAAGGCTCATGAAGGTCAGGCCACCTGTCGAAGCCACACCTGGCACAGGCAGAGTGGCCATCAGGGCCAGCTGCACACTGGGCCCTTTCCCCATGCGGCACCCACCCTGCCTGGGTCACATGCCCACCCGTGGTCTCGGTCTGTCCCCCTGTCTGACCACGAGCTCCTCTAGACAAGCACCCATCCATGTGGCCCCCACTTGCTAACTCCAGGCCTGGTGCATACAGGAAGGGATATCTGGTCCACAGTCCTGCTCTTTCTGCCCACTGTGGCCTCGGCTCAGGACACCTCACTGGGGGTGCGCGGTGGCACGTGCTGTTCAAAGCACTGCTTTGTCAGACAAACACACACAACAATCAATAACATGACACAATGTAACAGCATAGCATAACACAGCATAACACAACACAACATACATAACTTACACAACACAGCACAACATACATGACACAATAACATACACAACACAGCACAACACAACCCGCTGCCGGGCCGTGTGCCCGGGTTGCACCCCGTCTGCAGAGGGTGGGCTGCAGCTCCAGGATGCAGCTCCCCTCGCTGCCCTCTCTCCCCCCAGATCTGGCATCACTCCTTCTACCAGGTGCTCCGTGTCGCCCCGGAACAGCACCCCGTGATGGTGACAGAGCCACCTTTGAACACAACATCCAGCAAAGAGAAAGCAACACAGGTACCGGCCAGGTGGGGGCAAAGGGGGCCAGGGGCAACCTCAGGGCCTCAGCTTCTCTCTGTTCAGCAAGATAAAGACACAGGGCAAGACCTGTGACGTTCATCACAAGCATGACGGCCTCATGGGGGCTCACTGAGGGCAAAGGCACTGGGTGGGCATTTCCTGTGTATTATCTCCTTTAGACCCCGCAGCTGTCCCCTGGAGCAGTGTGCCTCTTCTCCCCTTTACACAGCTGAGGCCACTAGAGCAGCAGGGAGCTTCAGCAGTGTGGCTCTGGTCACACGGCAGCCCCTGGGAGACCATCCCGACCCTGGGGGTCTGCCTCCACACTCTGTCCTCAGCCACAGTTCTATGGCCTGTCCTACTCAGAGGTCTAGTTCTGGTGTAAAGGCTCATGGGTCCCTTCTCTGGGCGTCGCCCTCGTCCTGCCTGCCAAGACCCAGCTGGAGGTGTGTGGGGGTTGGATCACCCTGGATGGACCTGGAGGGTGGGACCCTCATGGGCCCAGACTGGCAAAGCAAGGAGGGCCCCAGTGCAGCCTGCAGTGTCCTCCCCAGGCCTGGAGCGGGCGGCAGGTGGAGAGGGAGCTGCAGGGCCACTGTGAGCTACTGGCGTTCCCATCACATCATTATGCTTCTAATGAGGACATCGGTGAGCTCATGAAGCCAGCAGCAAGATTCAACCACCTGGCCCAGAGTCCCTGGAGCCCAGCGGTGTCTCCTGCAGTCTGTAGTGACCCAGAAGGCAGGCCTGGAGTTGAGGTACCACCTGCACATGGCCAAGGCCCACACTGCAGCCCAGAAACAGCAGCACCATCCATCACGGTGCAGGTGGGAGCTTCGTCTCCTGGAAAACCAAGCCCTAAGTGGGCCAGCGGACCCTCCTGCACACGTGGACAGTTGGAACTTAGAAGTGGGCCACAGCTGGGCTCCCCGAGCATGCGGGACAGCAGGCACCTGCTCTGAGAATGCCATGTGCCCATGAGGACCTCAGGGAATTGGAAGAGAAGAGAGGGCACAGCCGTCTCACTCCAGGGGACACACTGCTCCCCAACTCTATCAGTCAGGATTCTCCAGCGAAGTGGCCCAGTCAGTGTGCGTAGACAGAGAGAGATTTTCTGTAAGGAACTGGTTCACGTGGCTTTGGAGGCTGCCAAGTCCCAGGCTCTGTGGTCAGTGAGCTGGAGACCCTGGAGGGCATGGGTCTGGTCTGAAGGTTGACAGGCTCTGGATCCCTCAGGAGCCAACATCTCAGACAAGTCCGAAGGCAGGAAAACTGACGTCCTAGCTCTATGGGCAGGAGGGGTGCCCCATAAGCAGTCTTTTCGCCTTATTCAGGTCTCACTGGATTGGATGTGGCCCACCCACATCAGAGAGAGCAACCTGTTCTACTCAGTCCACTGATTTAAATGCCAGTCTCACCCAGAACCACCGGACAGTGTTTGACCAAGTGTCTGGGCACCCCATGGCCCATCAAATTGACACATGAAACTAACCATCGCATAGACGATGGGGTCAGCACACAGCTTCCCCACCTCCCCACACCCTCTGCCTGCCTTCTGCCTGGCTCTCCCCAAATTCACCCCCTAATCAGGGGGTGTCAGGGTTCCAACAGGGAACCAAAGGTACACTTACCTGGGGTCATTTTGATAAGAGCTTAATACAAAGATTATACACGAAGATTTAGAAAAAGCATCAAGAAAAGGTGCAGGGTACTGGGGCTTAACCAGGGGACATGCTACCACCCCTAAACCTTAAAAAGCAATGGGTGGTTACCTGCTCCCACAGGGAGGGCTCCCACCCGGAGCTGTGGCCTTCAGAAGAGGGACTCAGGAGGGGGTGGGGACGCCAGCACCCCACCTCTTGGATCTCCTGCTGGTGCCTCCTTGGGCAGAACCCAATGGGCCACCCAGCAAACGGAGGCCCAGGACACAGCCCAGGGCAGAGCGCAAGAAAGGGGGAGGGCTCTGCAGGTGGAAGGAGACAGCCGACCCCCCTACTCAGACAGGAGGAAATGTCATCCTGCTGCAGGAAAAGGGACTCCCTTGCTCCTGTGAGCTCTGCCCTGACCTCTCCATGTGGCTCCCCCCCTCCCAGTTGGCTGCTTCCCTGCCAAAGGCCCTCTGTCCACTGCTCCTCCAGAGGGAGGGAACAGGCCACAAAGTGCAGGGCTGACCTCCTGGAGTGAGTCTGCGTCTTCACAGGTGCTCAGGTGCGATGCTCTGGAACAGAAGCCACTGCTGGGAGCATCCCAGAGACAGGGAAGGGCTGGCCTGGCGCCAAGACCCCTGAGCTCCGGCCCTGGCTTGGCCAGCACATGTGATCTCGGGCAGATCACTGCTTCTTGCTATGCCTTGGTTTCCTCATCAGAAGATGAAGGTGCGTCCCTGGAGTCATGGTGAGGTCAAAATGAATTAATGCCTGTGAAGCACGTGCAGCACAGCCTGGCACCCGTCGAGCACTCAGCAAATCCTGCCACTCACGGCTCCCTGGCCTCAGTTTTGTCATCTGTAAAATGGGAGTTTGACTGCAGGAACCCCGAGACCCTTCTGAACTCCAACTCTGTGGCCCTATGGGGAGGGTCTCTGGCTCCATCACAAAAGCTGCCCTCCCACCTAGAGTTTGTGCCCTTTCTCCTCCACCAGGATCCAAATTCCAGGAGCTACGATAGCGGCACAGATTCAAAGGTGCCGCCAGACGCTGCCAGCCAGGCCCCCTCATTGTCCCCAGCAGTGGTCCGTGCTTCCGGGGCTGGCCTTCCACCTGCCACCCTTGCACGCCTGCCACCTGTGGCTGCACGTCTTTGTGGTTCCGATTGGGGAGTTTGTGAATGCAGCTGCCACGAGTAAGCATGAACGGGGAGGTCACCACGGCAGGGAAGACCAGGCGTGTGTCACCATTCACTGCTTCTGCCCCGGTATATAGTCGGCACCCAGTAAACACTCCTGAACAAGCCACGTCTGCACACAGGGTCTGGCCTGTAGTTAACACACAGGCACCGTTGGTTGTAGTTGTTTCCATTTTGAAAGGAGTGAATCGTTGCAAGTCAAAATGTTGGAACTTCTGTCTCCCCGTGACCTGAGAGCGAAAGGCAGGATTCACTCGGTGGTGAGAGCGAAGGCTTCTCAACAGTGTGTGGGAACCAGCCTGGTTCACGTTGGGAGAGAACACGGGCTTGCGAGACCCTGTCATGCCCTGATCAATCAGAGGCTCGCTGCAGTCCTCGGAGGTAGCCGGGAAGTGAACACGCCCTCTTTACACACCAGCAAACTGCACGTGGCCCAGAACCCGGGAGGGCAGAGCGGGTCACAGAATGGGACGCAGCGTGTCAGGCTTTCTGATGGGGGTCAGATCTCTCCTGGGGAGCCTAGGGCCTCCCATAGCGGGGCTTCCTGGTGTGTCTGGGGAATTAATGAGAAACCCCCTCCTCTGACCTCGGGCCTGGCTGCCAGCGATGGTGAATGTTTCTTCCTAGATCCTGTTTGAGACCTTCAGTGTACCTGCCCTGTATTTAGCCAACCAAGGAGTTCTTTCTCTCTATGCCTCCGGCCAGACCTCTGGTGAGTGGCCCTGGGGAAGTCCCGCCTTGCCAGCCCATGCCCTCCCATCCCTCTGGCTGTGAACATTCGTGTACAAGTCTTCACGTGGATATGTGCTTTTATTTCTGTTGGGTAAATACTGGGAGTGAAAAGTCTGAGTCACACAATAGTGTACGTTTAACTTTATGAAAAAACTTGCCAAACTTGTTTCCAAAGCGGCTACAGCATTTGCTTCCCCAGCCGTGCATGCAGTGACACACACACCAGCAGCGGGCATCTCAATATGGTTTCGATTCATGTTCCCATAGTGACCAATGATGCTGAACACGTGCTCGTGGGTTTCTTCGCCATCCATGTGTCCACTTCAGCGAGGTTCTTCAAACGCTCAGCCTGTTTTCATGGAGTTGTTCGTCTTTGTGTTTGGGTATTCTCTTTATGTCCTGCACACTCCCTTTCAGCACATCCATGTATGATCTGCTGATATTTGCTCTCTGCTGATGTCTTCTCTCATAGTGTCTTTTGAAGAGCAGAAGGTTCTAATTTCCATGAAGTCCAATTAATCACCTTTTTTGTGTGGATCATGCTTTTCATATCCTATCTAAGAAATATATGTCCAACCCAAAGGTTTTCTGCTATGTTTTCTACTAGAAGTTTTATACTTTGTAGTTTTACACTCAGTTCTATGATCAATTTTTAATAAACTCTTGTATATGGCATCAGGTGTGTCAAGAAGTGTGTGCATGTGTCTGTGCGCTATGTTTTCTACTAGAAGTTTTATACTTTGTAGTTTTACACTCAGTTCTATGATCAACTTTTAATAAACTCTTGTATATGGCATCAGGTGTGTCAAGAAGTGTGTGCATGTGTCTGTGCGTGTGTAGATGTCCTGTTATTCCCACACTATTTATTGAAAAGACTACCCTTCCTTCACTGAATCACCTTTGCACACTTTTGGAAAATCACTTGTCTGTATATGTGTAGGTCTATTTCTGTGGTTTCTATTTCCTCCATATGTCTATTTGTCTGACTCTTATGCCATTACAAGAAATTTTGAAATAAGGTAATGTTAGTGCTACCACTTTGGTCTCCTATTTTTGAAAATGTTGTGGCTAATATAGGCTATTTGCATTTCTGCGTGAATTTTAGAGTCAATTTGTCAATCTCTAAAAAAAAAGGGCTTTTTGGGTTTTGTTTGGAATTGCATTAAATGTAGAGATCAATTTGGAAAGAACTAACATCTTAAAAATATTTAGGCTTCCAACCAACGAGTGATGTATCTGTTAGGTCTTGTTAATTTCTCTTGGTAACGTTTTGTATTTTACAGTGTACAGAATATGCACATCTTTTGTCAGATTTATCTCTGTTTCATGCATCTTGATTTTATTTTTAATGGTATTTTTATTTCAATTTCTGGTTGTTCATTGCTAGTATGTAGAAATATAGTTGATTTTTATCCACTGATGTGTATCCCAATATTCTAAGCTTACTTATCAGTGCTAGTACCTTTTTTATAGATCCCATAGGATTTACTACTTAGAAATCACATTGTCTACAAATAAAGTTTTACTCCATTATTTCCAAACTGAATGCTTTTTATTGTTTTATCTTGTCTGGCTGCTCTGGCTAGACTTCCCAGTGCTGTATTAAATAGAAGTGGTGGAGCAGAAATCTTTGTCTGGTTCCTGATCTTAGAGGGCAATCATTCTGTCTCACAGCATGAAGTGCTATGTTAGCTGCAGGTTTTGCATACATGTCCTTTATCAGTATTCTCAGGATGTTCAGAGGTTGTTTTTTTTAAAAAAATAAAAAATGAATGTTGGATTTTGTCCAATGCATTTTCTGCATCTACTGATATGATTATATGGATTTTCTCTTTTACATTGATTGACTGTTGAATGTTAAAACAACCTTGCGTTCCTCAGACAAGACCCATTTGGTCCTAATGTATTATCCTTTTTAGATATTGTTGGATTCAATTTGCTAAAATTTGGTTTTGGAGTTCTGTGTCTATGTTCATGAGTGATAATGGCCTGTCGTTTTCTTTCTGTGCTTCATTACCTGATGTCCGATACCTTGAAAATATACGTGTACTTTATCCTCTTTTTTAGTTGTTTTAGGTGTGAAGGGAGAAATCACTCCCTGTTCTCAAAAAAAAAAAAAAAAAAAGTTAAAATCACAGAGTTCTTTTCTCTTCTGCCTCTTTGGCAACTACTGCTAATACCTGCATGATGGGTTTAATGACAAAAACTGCAGGTTTCTTCCTCAGACAGTCGTCTTCTTTACCCCGTCTTAGCACACTCCCCTTCAGAAGAAGAAAGCTTGCACCTGAGACCCCTTGCCTTCTCCTCCAATTATTTCCCTCTCTACCTTCTCTTCCTGTAGACCAAACAATTTGTAAGGGAGGCTCTGCCCCCTCCATTGTGATGCCAGCATGCTCTCTTATCTAGGAATGACTATTGAATCTGGAGATGGAATGACATACTTTGTGCCCATCATTGATGGCTGTCCTTTGCATCAGTCGACATTCCAGTTGGACATAGCAGGCCAAGACCTATCCTTGTACCTCCTGCAACTGTTGACAGACAGTGGGCACTTTTTGGTGAGCACAGGTAGGAAATCACTATTCATGGCCAGGTAATTAATCCCTGGGGTGTAATATTTTTTCTTGGCTAACCTACAGCCCTCAATTTGTAAAGCTAAAACTATTGGATGACCAGCCAAGTTCTAAATGTCCTATATTTAGAGACATTTAGTGGATTGATGATGATGACCATGGTAAGGGTGATCATGATGGTGATGATACTGATAATGATGATGGTGGCGACGGTGGTGATGGTGATGATGGTGATGATGATGGTGATGGTGGTGATGATGATGGTGATGGTGGTGATGATGGTGGTGATGATGATGATGGTGATGATGGTGGTGATGGTGATGGTGATGGTGGTGATGGTGATGGTGATGGTGATGGTGGTGATAGTGATAGTGATGATGATGGTGATTGTAATGGTGATGATGGTGATGATGATGATGATGGTGATGGTGATGGTGGTGATAATGGTAATGGTGATGATTGTGATGATGATGATGGTGGTGATGGTGACGGTGGTGATGGTGATGATGGTGGTGATGGTGATGGTGATAATGGTAATGGTGATGATTGTGATGATGGTGGTGGTGATGGTGATGATGGTGGTGATGGTGATGGTGATAATGGTAATGGTGATGATTGTGATGATGATGATGGTGGTGATGGTGACGGTGGTGATGGTGATGATGGTGATGATGATGGTGATGGTGGTGATGATGATGGTGATGGTGGTGATGATGATGGTGATGGTGGTGATGATGATGGTGATGGTGGTGATGATGATGGTGATGGTGGTGATGATGATGGTGATGGTGGTGATGATGATGGTGATGGTGGTGATGATGATGGTGATGGTGGTGATGATGATGGTGATGGTGGTGATGATGATGGTGATGGTGGTGATGATGATGGTGATGGTGGTGATGATGATGGTGATGGTGGTGATGATGATGGTGATGGTGGTGATGATGATGGTGATGGTGGTGATGATGATGGTGATGGTGGTGATGATGATGGTGATGGTGGTGATGATGATGGTGATGGTGGTGATGATGATGGTGATGGTGGTGATGATGATGGTGATGGTGGTGATGATGATGGTGATGGTGGTGATGATGATGGTGATGGTGGTGATGATGATGGTGATGGTGGTGATGATGATGGTGATGGTGGTGATGATGATGGTGATGGTGGTGATGATG
>NW_007729171.1:183791-200934 GCF_000696425.1 Galeopterus variegatus
TGATGATGGTGGTGATGGTGGTGATAATGGTAATGGTGATGATTGTGATGATGGTGGTGGTGATGGTGATGATGGTGGTGATGGTGGTGATAATGGTAATGGTGATGATTGTGATGATGATGGTGGTGATGGTGATGATGGTGGTGATGGTGATTGTGATGATGATGGTGGTGATAGTGATTGCGATGATGATGATGATGATGGTGATGATGGTGATGATGGTGGTTATGGTGATGGTGATGGCAATGATGGTGGTTATGGTGATGGTGATGGTGGTGGTGATGGCGGTGATGATGGTGATGGTGGTGGTGATGGTGATGATGGTGGTGATGATGGTGGTGGTGATGGTGATGATGGTGGTGATGATGGTGGTGGTGATGGTGGTGATGATGGTGATGGTGGTGATGATGGCAATGATGGTGATGATGATTGTAGAGGATTCATAAAGCAAATGTACTTCACAGGGCCTGGTTTTCCAAAGCCTTGAAGTTTCAAATATTGACCTTGCAAAGGACAGGGAATTTTCGTCAGGCTATTGAGTCTCTGTTGCAAGATAAGAATCGTGTGGGTTCAAAGACAGACAGGTTACTAATTGATATGTAAAGTTACTAAAAAGCTGCCGGAGGGAGAAGGAATGTTTGCTAGATCAAGCTTTTGTTAGTGGATCACTTAATTGTCTAACAGAATGTCATCTGACTTGTTTTTACTCAATGTCCTATATTTAGGGACATTTAGTGGATTGATGATGATGACCATGGTAAGGGTGATCATGGTGGTGATGATAGTGATAATGATGATGGTGGTGATGGTGGGATTTACTCAATTATCCCATTAGTAATAGGTGTAGCAGCTGGGATTTGAACTCAAGGACTCCAGACAAGGCAATGCCTGTCCCACTTGAACCCAGCTCCTGGACTAAATTCCCAGCCTGTATAACCTGCATGACACCCATTCCCTGCAAGCCTACAATATTGTACTGGCCTTTCTGGTCTTCCAGGCAAGGGGTCTGTGTTGAAAGCCAGGAAAAGCATGGAACCCTAAAGAATAACAGCAATTAGAGGGAAAGTGAGAAGGATAGGTCAGGGCTGTCATAGCATGTCAGTGACACCTCACACTTAGCAAGATCTTTATGTGCATCCTTTCATCTTGTCCTCAAAAAAATTACTGTGAATGATTATTAATCTTTCTTGCAGATAAGGAAAGGGAAGGATAAGATTATAAAATTGCCTAAATACAGGCATTTGGTAAATGGCGGAAATGAGATTTAAAACCAGATTTGTCCACCAAAGCCCAAATTAGATGAAGGAAAAAATACCAGGAGAGGGCAGCATTCCAGAAGCCAAGGAAAGAGAAGGGAGTGTCTAACAGCATCAATAGTTGAGGAAAAGAAGTCAGGAAAGAACTAAGGAGTGTTTGCAGGGGGTTGGGGTGTGGAGGATGTTACAGAACTAGGCAAGAGCAGTTTAGATGGATCGAGTGAGGGTAGAAGTCAGATGTCAGCAGGTTGAGGAGCAAGTGGGGTTTCCAGGGGAGCAATGCAGGGAATTTCCTCTGATCGAAACTTAAAACGGTGATAGGTAAAATATAAAGTCATAACACGAAAGACATAGCTGGGTTTAAAACCTGTTGTCAGCCCCCCAGAAAGGAGAGAAGTATAACCTTCCAGATATTTGTAGGTGAGGGGGCTTCATCTGGCTGTGGGGAACTCTCCAGAGGAGGTGGCAGCTATGAGTTGTTAGAAGCCAACACTCTCAGCAGCTGGGGGATGGGGGCCCCAGCAACACCTCCTGGAGCAGTAGATAATAAAGTTGAGTTTAATTTTTCAGCCCCCCAAAACACACACCATATATAGTAGGGTCTCAACTGATAAAATGCTGAAAATTGTAACGTTTTGCATCTTAGTTCAGGACATCTCTATTCTATTCTTCTCTACCACAAATGCAGGCCCACAACACACAGCATACAAAGAAACTGGAGTATGAGATGAAAATAGAAATAGCTATCTTATCCTCACCACAAGGAGCTTTGGTGTACTCACCCTCTCTTATACCCCTTTCTATTTGGAATTTTTCCTTTGTCCTACAGCTGACCAAGAGTACATCAGGGACATGAAAGAGAAATGTTGCTATGTGGCTTTGGACTTTGATAAGGAAAAGATGAAAACCAACTCACCTTACTCCCAACAGAAATATCAGCTGCCTGATGGCCAGGAGATCCACCTTGGGCAGGAAAGTTTCTTCTGTCCTGAGGCACTCTTCCAGACAAACCTCATAGGTGAGTTTGCGGGAAGGGGACAGAAATTAGCCCAGATGCAAGCAATCGAGCACACTGTAAGAAAGAGGGAGCTAGGGCAGCCAGGAGGATATTCTGGTTTGAGTATCAAATAAGTGCCCATTTCTTAAGTTCCTCAGATATCAGCTATCACTTACTAAGCACCTACTGTATGCCTGTCTCTTTGCTGACCATGGAGGTGAGATATAGCCTTTAATCCTCCCCCAAGTCTCATATTATCCCATTTTACAGAGAAAGAAACTCACCAAAGAGCATTAAATCATTTGCCAAATGTGATTAAGTACTATACTAGACTGTAAGTCTTCTCTTTTATAAAGTATTATTTATACTCCACTTACAAAATAATTTAAAATGTGAAAATTAAGACAATTAAAGCAGAAAAGTAAAAACAGTAGGTTTGGAAGGAGCTATTTAAAAAGGCTGATCTAGAGATTTTAAATGAGCATTGAGTTGACTAAACCCTCTAGCAAGTGTATCAGAATAGGAAAAATGATGGATTATAAAATCCCCACTTATTGGGAAAATGAGTCCACCAGATAGTCACAGAAAGCCAAATATTCTCTGGACAGTGATGTCACCAAGATGGTGGAGTAGATGATCTCCAGCATCACTCCCCCTCTCCCACAAGAATAAAACTAGCAACAATTTAAAGGCAAAATAACCATCCTGGATTCATGAAAACCCAGAGGGGGTAAAAGCAGAGGGACCTCCTGATAATATAAACTTTAAGACAAGAACAGTAAAAAAAAGACATGGGAATTATGTAATGATAAAGTAATCAATTCAGTAAATGGATATAACAATTGTACATATATATGCACCCAACACTGGAGCACCCAGATATATAAAGCAAATATTATTAAATCCAAAGAGAGAGATAGACTCCAATACAATAATGGATGAGGATTTTAACACCCCACATTCAGAAATGGACAGATAATTCAGACAGAAAAATAAGCCCAGAAACATTAGCATTAAACTCTACTATAGGTCAAATGGACTTAACAGACATTCACAGAACATTCCATCCAACAGTTGCAAAATACACATTCTTCTCAGAAGCACATGAAACATTCTTCAGGATACACCACACGTTAGGTCGCAAAACAAGCCTTAACAAATTTTAACAAACTGAAATTATATCAACTACCATTTCTGAGCACACAAAAAAAAGAAAACTAGAAATCAATAATGAAGAAACATTAGAAACAGTACAAATACATGGAAATTAAACAACATGCTCCTGAACAACAAATGGGTCAACAAAGAAATTTAAAAACTTCTGGAGACAAATGAAAGTGGAAACACAACATACCAACACCTATGGGATGTAGCAAAAGCAGTTCTAATTTAATAGCAATAAACACCTACATCAAAAAAGTAGAGAGTTTTCAAACAAACATCCTCACTTTATACCTCAAGAAACTGGAAACACAACAGACTAAATGTGATACATCATATCAACAGGATGAAGGACAAAAATCATACGATCATCTCAATTGAAGCAGAAAAAGCATTTGATAAAATCTAGCAACTGTTCCTGATGAAAACACTCAACAACACAGATATAGAAGGAATGTACCTCAACAAAATAAAGGTCATGTACAAAAGCCCCACAACTAATATAATGAACGGACAAAAGTTTAAAGCTTTCCCTGTAAGATCTGGAAGTAGCAAGGATGCTCATTTTTACCACATTTATTCAATATAGTACTAGAAGTTCTAGCCACAGCAATCAGGCAAGAAAAAAAAAAAAAAGAAAGGGCATCCAAATTAAAAAGGAGGAAGTCAGATTATCCCTATTTGCAGATGATATCCTCATATATAGAGAAACTCCTGACTACCCTAAAACTGTTACAACTAATAAATTAATTCAATAAAGTTGCATATAAAATCAATATACAAAAATCAGTAGTGTTTCTATACATTAATACTGAACTATCTGAAAAAGAAATCAAGAAATAATCCCTTTTTCAATAGCCACCAAAAAGATAGCCTTGGAATAAATTTGAGCAAGGAGGTGAAAGATCTCTACAATGAAAACTACAAAGCATTGATGAAAGAAACTGAAGAAGACATGAATAAATAGAAAAATATCTTGTGTTCATGGGTTGGAACAATTAATATTATTAAAATGTCCACACTACCCAAAGTGATTTACAAATTCAACACAGTCTCTATCAAAATACCAATGACATTCTTCACAGAAATAGAAAAAAAAAAGCTAAAATTTGTACAGAACCACAAAATACCCTGAATAGCCAATGCAATTTAGAACAAAAGGAACAAAACTGGAGACATCACACTTTCTGACTTCAAAATATACTATGAAGGAGTAGTAACCAAGAGAGCATGGTACTGCTGTAAAAACAGACGCATAGACTAATGGAACAGAATAGAAAGCCCAGAAGTAAATCCAGACTTTCAAAACTAACTGGTTTTCAACAAATTTCCCAAGAATATACACTGGAGAAAGGACAGTCTTTTTAAAAAATGGTGCTAGGAATACTGGATACCCACATGTGGAAGATTAAAACTAGATCCCTATCTCACACCATACATAAAAGTCAACTCAAAATGGATTAAAGACTTAAATTTAAAACCTGAACCTATGAAACTACGAGAAGAAAACATAGGGGAAATGCTTCATGAAATTGGACTGGGTGGGGCCGTTTTGAACAGGACTTCAAAAGCACAGGCAACAAAAGCAGAAATAGACAGATGGAATTACATCAAACTAAAAAGCTCCTGTGCATCAAGGGAAACCATCAACAAAGCGGAGAGACAACCTACAGAATAGGAGGAAGTGTTAGCAAGCCATGCCTCTAACAAGGGGCTCATATCCAGAATACATCAGGAACATAAACAACTCAACAGAAAAAAAAATTGATTTAAAATGTGCAAAAGACCTGAACAGACTTTTTTCAAAATACATACAAATGCCCAACAGGTATATGAAAAAGTGCTTAACATCAGTAACCATCAAGGAAATGCAAATCAAAGTCACAATAAAATGTCACCTCACTCCAGATAGAATGGCTATTATCAAAAAAGACAAAAAATAACAAATGTTGGTGAAGATGTAGAGAAAGGGGAATTCTCACACACTCTTGATGAGACTGTAAGTTAGTACAGCCATTATGGAAAACACTATGGAGGTTCCTCGAAAAATTAAAAATAGAACTACCTTATGATCCAGCAATCCCACTACTGGGTATATATATCCAAAGGAAATGAAACCAATACATCAAAAAGACACATGCACTCCCATGTTCATCACAGCACTATTCACAATAGCCAAGAGATAGAATCAATCCAAATGTCCATCAATGGATAATGGATTTAAGAATATGGTATGTATGCACAATGGAATACTATTCAGCTTGAAAGAAGGATATTCTGCCCCCTGCAGCAACGTGGATGAACCTGGAGACTATAATGTTAAGTGAAGCAAGCCAGGCACAGAAAGGCAAATACTGCATGATCTCACGAATAGCTGGAAACTAAAAAAGTTGATCTCATAGATGTAGAGAGTAGAATGGTGGTTTCCAGAGGTGGGGGGGGCAGGGGACAGGGGGTGGGCAGAGGTTGGTCAACAGGTGCACAGTGACAGTGAGACAGACAGGAAGAATAGGCTCTGGTGCTCTAGGCTGACATAGCCAATAATATTGTATCATATATTTCAAAATAGCTAGAAAAGAGGATCTTAAATGTTATCGCCACAAAGAAATGATACATGTTTAGGTGATGAATATGCTAACTACCCTGAGTGGATCATTATACAATATACGCATGTGTGAAAACAATACACTGTACTCCATAAACACATACAATTAAAAAAAAATAATAAAACCAATTCTCTGGAATCAAATTCTTAAAGTAATTTGTTGCATTTGTAAGGGACTTAAACTTGGGACTCAAACCTGGGAAACTAAGCATTTCCTCAGGATTGGTGCTAGTAAGTTCATGTTTTTTATAATCTTGTATAAATCAGCAGGGTTTATCTCTGTTTCCCCTGGCAGACTGTGCTGGCAATGTAGTCTTAAAAACATGGCACATGCCCCCACAATATCAAGTGGCTACAGTAATTGAAGTTCTTCACCCACCATGTCAAAGATCTCTTCTGATGTGTGTGCTAATGTTTGCCCACTACTCTTGGAACTGTCTCGGGTAGGTCCCCACTGCCCAGGCCTTTAGCTAGAAGTGAGGAGCCAGGGGTGCAGCTGGCCATCCCTCCAGCCCCCAGAGTTCTATCTTTGTCCGCCCACCTGGCAGGGAGAAACACCCTTGGTGTCCACATGACCACCTTCCAGAGCATCAGCTCCTGCAATCCTGCCCTCTGGAATGTCCTCTTTGGCCACATCCTATTGTCTGGTGGGACCGGCTCCTGCTCCGGCTTGCGGTCCCGGATGCAGAGAGAAATATCTGGTCTGGTGTCCCCTACAATTAACGTGAAGGTAAGGCTCTTCCTGTCGATCCTCTAGGGGCTTCCCAAGTTCATTTCACAGATGTTTCTAGAATGCCTTGGACATGCCAGGCTTGGTTCATGGCAGTTGGGGAAGCATCAGTAAACAAAAGTGACAAAAGTCCTCAGAGCTCACATTCTGGTGGGGGGAGAAGCAAAAAACAGGACAGATAAACGTGGTGTGGAAGCTGAGGATCTGTGAGATGGGCTGTGAGCCATGGCGGGAGGAAGGCGGCCAAGGACGCAGCCGGGCGTGACTGTGGGCGGGTTGTAGGGTTTACGTACAGTCCATGGGCAGAGCGAGTCTTTGCAGGAGGGTGACACTTGGGTAAACACTTGAAGGAGGTGAGAGGGGCCATGTGGACATCTGGGGAAGAGCATTCAGGCAGAGTGAACAGCCCACACAGCGGCCCAGAGGCTTGTTCCTGAAGGAGGGGCAAGGAAGGGCTGGCTGGGCTGAGCGAGCCAGGGCCGGGGTGAGCCAGGTCAGAGGAGTGTGCAAGGCTTTCGCCCTGAGAGCCTTGAAACCCCCAGAAGGTCTGAGCAGAGGAGGGACACGATCTAGGTAGGCTCTGGAGGATGGCTTGAGCTATTGGGTTGTGAACCACAGGGACAGAGGACAAGGCTGGCCTGACTGGCTGGGGGGCTGGAGGGACGAGGTCACACTCATTCCAGTTGCACTCAAAGCAGCCCATCTACACAGTCTCTTGACTCAATACAAGCATACTTCGCCCCTTGGGGGACCTTGCTCCAAGTGCTGTCCTCCAGCACGAGCTGCTTCTTGTGCGCTTCCGGCCTCATGGCCTCCGCTGTTGCTGGGGCTCTCGGAACAGTCATCGCATGTTGTCCCTTGGCTAGCTAACTCTGAGCCTTTCTGTATCCCCAGCGTGCCCTCACGCTGGCTGCAATGCCACTGGCCCCCTGCGGGGCACTCTGAGATGTGGCCTTCCAC
This sequence comes from Galeopterus variegatus, assembly GCF_000696425.1. Lineage (NCBI taxonomy): Eukaryota > Metazoa > Chordata > Mammalia > Dermoptera > Cynocephalidae > Galeopterus > Galeopterus variegatus. The sequence continues at coordinate 191,501 of NW_007729171.1, forward strand.
CGTGGGCTCACACGAGGCCCTCACCAGAGCGGCCCCACCCCTCGAGCCTCCTGGCCAGTGTTCACGGCTGCCCTTGGATCTTCCACGAGGGCTGGGGTCTCCTGGATGCCAGGGCAGACAGGGGAGGACTTGGCTATCTCAGAAATCTCTCCCCCTCTAGACCTGCCTCACTGCCTTTCCTCCCTTGGCTTTTGCCGCCCAGCTTTGGAACAGGACACTCTGCAAGGCGACCTCCCCCAGGGTCCAGAGGCAAGAAGGATGGACTTAATCCCTCTTGCCCTAGGCTCCTCAAGCTTCTCTGGAGGATTCAATCACCCACCACCCTCACCCCACCTGGGATTTTCAGGTCAGGTGCAGGCAGGGCTTCTCAGAGAGAACTTGCAGGCCTGCGTCCCCAGTGTATCTTCTGCCGCTGCTGGGACTGTCCGGCCTGTCTGATGCTGTTCCCTGCGTTTGTCCCTTGCTCGCTCTTTAGTGCCCACCCGATTTGTAGACCAGGGTGATCAATGCAAGGGAACCTGCAGCGACGCTCCTTGTCCTGGGCGGTGCTATCCTTCCGCCAGAGCTACAGGGAAGAATCAGGAATTCTGTGGAAAGACAAATGCATCAGCCAGTATGACACAAAAATATCATCCCAGTGCCTCGTCACTTGCAGAGTCTTCGGCCCTCCCTCTGTGTAGGCTGTGCAAATTCACCTGATACTGGGGAGCCATCACCCACATGCTCCTTCCCTAAGACTGCAGCCCTCTTCATAACATATAAAACCTCACACGTGTTTACGGTAGAAAACTAAACCCCTCCTGCCTCTGCACTTCCAAAGTCTCAGTCTTCTTCATGTCATCTATGACATCGTAAAAATATTGGAAAACTTACCCGACCCATCTTCTCACTTCCTAAGTCCGCAACCCTCATTTCATCATCTTATGCAATATCACAAACATTTACATAATAAACTACGGCCCTGCGACCTCTCACCCCTAAGTCCTCAGCTCCCGTCACATACAGTTTCTGCTGCCTCCCCCCTCAGCTCTCCAGAGCACTTTCAAGGCTCTTGTTTGAGATGAACTTTTACTAAATCAGAAAGAAAGGCTACGGCTGAGACCAGAATGGGAAACAAACTAAAATTTAATATTAAGTTTCTTGACTACATTTGCAAGGGGGATCTCTTGGGCCGTCTTTGTCCCGCCAGCATGTGGCTGGGCTGAGTTTTGGACCAAGCTCTTTCATCCTCTGAGTCTTCAAGGTACCCTCCAGCACCCCACCCCTTCCCGCCCAAAATTTCTTCATATGAAGCTTGGAAGTGACACTGTTATAATTTAGCTCTTCTCTAATTTCTCTCTTGTCTAAACCATCCCTGGAAGGGGTAGGGAGGTAGACTTACCTATGGCATGTCTGTTTCTGTTGCTTATAACAAAATACGTGGAACTGGGTCATTATAAGACAATGAAATTTACTGCTTACAGTTTTGGAGGCTGGGAAATCCACAGTGCAGGGAACACATCTGGTGACGGTCTTGGTAGTGGCCTTACAGCAATGTGGGGGTCTCACATGGCAGAAAATGGCAGAGCAGGGAGAGACTAACCTCTCATGCACTCTCCTTTTAAAGCCCTCAGAACCACACCCCTGAGCACCACTGTTAATCCACTCACTACTGCACCGTCCTACAATCCAATCACCTCTCCAAGGCCCCACCTTTCAATCACCATCATAGGATTTCCCACCCTCGACAGTTACAGTGGGTGTTAAGCTTCTAATATATGGATTTGGGGGGACACAATTCAATCAGTCCCCAGCACCTGTAATCATCCATGAAGGTCATTAAATTGTTCACCTAAAGAAAAGAAGCATTCTCACCCACCGCGAGAGAACAGCCGGTTGTTTCTCCCAACAGCCTAAACCATGCTGTAATGAATGTCCCTGAGCTGAAAGTTTGGCCACGATTTTCCCTTATTTCTTTGGAATAGTTTTGTCCCCTTAGAATCCATTTCTAGATGTGAATTACTGGAGCCAGAAATGTACACACAATTCCAGTCTTTTTGAATGGACAGCCAAGTTGCCCCCGGAAACGTCCGGCTTCCCATCCGGTCCCAGTGGGGTAAGACGGCTTCAGCCCATGCCACTCCAGCACAGGGGCCATCACTTTTAAAACCCTTTTACAAACTTGATGGATGAAAAAAAGCTTGTTGTTCTTTTCTTTTCCTCTTTCTTTTTTGGAGCATATTTTTATAATTGCTCATTCCAACCCTTTGGCAATTTTTCTGTTGGTAGTTTGCTTTCTTCTTCTTCTTATTCTTTTTTTTTTTTTTTTTTTTTTTGACCAGTAAGGAGATTGTAACCCTTGGCTTGGTGTCGTCCCCACTGCGCTCAGCCAGTGAGTGCACCGGCCATCCCTATATAGGATCTGAACCCGCGGCCCCGGCACTCCCAGCGCCACACTCTCCCGAGTGAGCCACAGGGTCGGCCCAGTTTGCTTTCTTCTTAATGCACATGTCATCACAGTTTGGTTTGGTCTTGTGTGTTCATTTAGCTAAGACCCAGACAGGGTGGGTGATGCGCCCAGGGTGACAGCCTGTGGGTGCAAGAAAAGATGGGATGCTGCTCTGCCTGAAGGACTGACCCTGAACGTGCTTTTTTCCCCTTTCTTTCTCAAAATTAGAGTGACGGATCTCCTCTTAGCCAGTACCAGCAAGTGGTTCCAAGTCCAGCACACTCATTGGTGTGACAGAGCCAGAGGGCATCGGGGAGCTGGGTCTGAGAACTCACCTTCTCTTACTCTTGGATCTCAGGGTTTCCAGGTCCCTGCTCAGAGCTTTTCCCTGCAGACCACAGCAGCAATGCGTTGTCTTCCCGTGTCTTAGAATAATAAACATGCTTTATTATTACATTCCTAAGTGCCTGAAGAGAATTTAGTGGACACGTGAGAATGACAACTGTCTGACCTTGAGCAAGTGACCTTGAGCTTTCTAGCCTCAGCAGCCCTGCTTGGCAGACACCTGGGTATGAAGGGTTTGACCGCCTTCCAGCCCAGAGGTGGCCTGACCTTGTGTGGGGTCCCAGCTCTCTCTCTTGGCACAGAAACCAAAGGAAGTGTACGCTCTATAGATGTCAGTGTGAATTTCAGGAAGATCAAAGCAAGAGCCAGAGAAAGGCCGAGAGCTCTGCACCACACTGTGGGAAGAATTTCTCCAGGGTGTTTGACTCATTGATTGACTTTGCTTATCTGTGTTTTCTAACATTCTGCAAGTACATATGCCTTATGCATTGTCTTTACATAAATATAAAAGGTGTTCTGTGTTTTAAAATGCCAAGGACGTGGATCCTCCATGCTCGTGTTCATTTATCTGATAGTTTAAAGCCCCAGGAAGCAGTTGTGAGCCACTCAGTATCTTCCACGGTTAATCAGAAGTTGTCTTTACCAGGAGGTGATGACGGCCAGTGAAGTTCTTCCAGCAGTGGACACTCGGGGTGCCCGGTTTAGAGCGGTATTTTGACTTTGGTTTCCTCTCTTTTCTCCCCCTTTCTCTTTCTCCTCTCTCCTCTGCCCCCTCACCCCATCCAGGTATCCACCTGCCCATATTCCACGTACGGTGCTTGGGTAGGTGGCTCCATTTTGTGCTCTCTCTCCACGTTCAAGGACATGTGGGTCACCAGCAGTGAGTATAAGGATATCGGCTCCTCCATCATCAGGAGAAGAAGCTTCTGATTGGGGACTTTTGGGACCCATCACCTGTGCCACCCACCCCAACTCCAGGCTCAGCCTCAGCTTGGCTCAGTTGATCACAGCTCAGAACTAGCTCGAACGCAAGGGCCCTTCCTTCCCCAGACTTCAATAGAAAAGGCCAATAAGGGACAGACTCTGCCTCTTTGTCTGAGTCCACCTCTTTGGCTGGTGGCATCGAGGACACTCATGACACAGAGTCACAGGACACTCACAGCATGAATGCAGAGGAGGGACAGGAGGGGATTTCTGGTTCTCCCTGAGCATCAGTCAGGACAGCTAAGCTATGCTGCAGTAACGTACATCCCCACATCTCAGTGCCTTAAAACAAAATCTGTATGTCTCTCACACTGTGTGTCCATCGAGGGCCAGCAGGGGCTCTCTCCTGCACACTCTAACTCAGAATCCACCGACAGAGCAGACAGCACCTGGAACATTGGCGTTCATTGTGGGCGAGTGCAGGAGTGCCCTGATGGGTCTTACATTAGCAACTAAATGCACCATCCCAGAAGGGACACACAGCACATCTCACGATTAATTGTCCAGAACAAGACACACGGCCCCACCCATTTACAAGAGGCCAGGAAGTGCCGTCCTGCCACAGGCCTGGCATCCTCACGCAGGACAACAGTGCGGACGTTCTGGGTGGAGTGCAGGTGCAGTGGGCGTGTGCGGTACCCAGAGCCCACGCCAGGCAAGGGCACAGTGTCCTTGAACAAATTTAACCCTCACGACATTGCTGTGAGATTGGCCTGATGAAAGCTGATTTCATGGTGCAGGAACTGAAGCTGAGAGATGGAGGTCCTTTAGGTAGTAACGGGGAGAATTTAAATCCATAAATAACATCTAGAAAGCGCACCGGGGATGAGAGCACAGAGAGCAAAGGAGAGAAAGTGGCCCAAACCGAGGCAAAGAGAGGAGAAATTCCCCAAACTGAGGGGCCACGGGGGCCGCCTGGAGCAATGGAAGCTTCCCACATGCACGCGCTGTCTAATGAAATTTCAGATATTGAAATAGACAATAAATTCTAGAGGCTTGGAGAAAAAAAAACAATAAAAACAGGTTCACGATAAAGTAGGGCTTCCAGAAAAAATCCAGGACACCCAGTTGAATTTGAATTTCAGAAATACAACAAATACATTTTTAGTATAAGCATGTCCCAAATATTGCACGTATTCTCACTTGCTAAATCTGGCCACCCTACTATAGAGCAAAGAGACTCCAGTTTGTATCGGAATTCTCAACCACAAAATTGTGGTAGAAGACAAGAGCATGCAACATGAGGGTGAGGGAAGGATTACGTCGAACCTAAAATCCCACACTTAGTCCAGTGGGTTGAAACGTTAGAAAAAAATAATTTGGGGACAGGCAAAGGTTACGCAAATTTACCACGCACATGCTTTCTCTCTCTGAAAAAATCAAAGATTATCTACAACATAAATAAACAAATAAACCAAGCAAAAAAAAACAGAGGTGAGTAAAGAAGACAGACCAAACTTAGAGTTAAATCTAAATACTTATTCATATGTAATTTTTAAAAATTGATAACAATACATAACAATAATCTTAGATGATCTCAATATGGGGGGTGGGGTGCAGGAGGAGGGACTGAAAGAGGAAGTGAAATTGTGGGAATTACGGGCATTGATTAGCTATTGATAGGAAGGAATAAGCTGACTTGTGTGTATTGATAACGTGAGAACAGCAGGGTGCCGTGGGCACCCTGGGTGCAACTTCAGGCTTCTGTCTACTGTCCTCAGCACACGATGTCGTCCCGTGCAATCTCCCCACTTCCACCTGGCCCAGGTGATTCAGGTGGGGAAAGGCACCATTCTAGCAGCCACCTCAGAGTTTAAAGGAACATTCCTATCAGTGGAGTGTCATTGCAGATGGCAAACATTAGGGGTTTTGTTGTGGTTTTTTGTTGTCGAATGTTTCTAAACTTTCATGTTCTTAAAACAAGTACTATTATTTCAATAAGCTTGGAAATTTTAACAGAAGTTGTCTTTTCATCAGCTTTCATGGGTACAGTGAGGTCGATTAGCATTTCCACCTCACCGACCTGGAGAATGAAAACCACAGACATTCACCTTCTGGATAAATGATTTCACTTTGGGTGGCATTAGTGAAATACATAAATCAGGATACTTTTAAAGTAGGAAACCTCTATGTGATGCTTTCATTATTTATAAGTGGACAATGGAACCTAAATTAGAGGCGCCTAATTTCACATGCTAATATTCTGAATTTTGTACCATGTGCATTCAGTTTAAACATTTTTTTAAAAATAGCTTAAGGGTAACCAATAGCAAAATAGTGGCAAATGGAACATGTATAAAGTGAAATCACAAAGGAAAGATAAAATAGTGGAAGAGGATTTGCCAGGAAGACGAGAGCAGAAATAGGTAGATGTGAAAGAGGCAGAATCAAAGCAAAGTCATTAGAACAGAAGAGGTTTCATTCGTAAGCGGAGGGACAGTCATCAAGACTGGCAGTCATGAGTCTCTTCCCCTTTTTAGGTGCACGTAGCTTCAACTATCGGAGGCAAAGGCAATAACATCTAGAACATACCAGCTCCTTCAAAACAGGGTGACCGTGCCCCAAATCGAACTCTTCACTTCTGCCCACCCGCCCCCCACTCCGGGGGTCTCCTCCCGCAGCAGTTGCTGTCCCTCAGCCAGCTTCCTCCAGGTGGTTCCGCACGCTGTGCTTCAGGACCACATGAAATATTAGCAACTCTGACAGATTCTATCTTCAGGCTGTATCCAGAGTCCAACCCCTTGCCACCGGGTCCCTGCCATCCTCTAGAGAGCGGCACCATCACCTCCCCTGGATTCTGCAGCAGCCTCCTGACTGGTGTCCCTGGTGTCCCTGCTCCCACTGAGCAGCCAGAGAGATCATTAAAATGCAAGTGGGATCATATCACTCCTCGGCTGAAAGCCCCCAGTGGAACCCCAGTGGGACGCCACCTCACACCGGGTAGGACGGCTGCTACCCAGAAGCCAGAAAGCAAGTGCTGGCGATGTGGAGACACGGGGACCCGCGTGCACTGTTGGCAGAAATGTAAAATGGTGCGGCCGCTGTGGAAAACAGTGTGGCGGTTCCTCAAAAAATTAGACATAGAATTACCATATGACCCAGCATTCTTGCTTCTGGGCATATCCCCAAAAGAATGGAAAGCAGGGTCTCAAAGAGACACTTGCACACCCGTGTTCATAGCAGCGTCATTCACAGCAGCCAAAACGTGGGAGCAGCTGAGTGTCGTGGACAGATGAGCGAATAAACAGTGTGGTCTGTCCATACAATGTGACATTATTCAGCCTTAAAAAGGAAGGAAATTCTGACACATGCTACACCATGGATGAACCTTGAGGACATCACGTTGAATGAAATAAGCGAGTCACCGGTCACAGAAGGACAAACACTGTGTGACTCCACTCACATGAGGTCCCCAGAGTCATCAGATTCACAGAGACAATGGGGGGTGCCGAGTGCTACAAGAGGGGCTGGGGAGCTGATGTTTAATGGGGACAGAGCTTCAGCTTGGGAAGATGAGGATGTTCTGGGATGCGTGGTGGTGACGGCAGCAAAGCAGTGTGAATGTGCTGAATGCCACTGAGCTGTGCAATGAAAAATGGCTCAGATGGTAAATTTTGTGTATATTTTATCACAATTATAAAAAAATGCCCTCAGTGGCCTCTCATCCAGGAATGACATGTCAGCCTCCCCTGCATCTTTGCCGCCTGACCTGCCCCTGCAGCTCTGTGTGTCACCTCCACCTGTCCCGTCACTCAGCTCGCACTGGCCTGCATGCTGCTGTGAGAGCACAGGCTCGCTCCTTCCCGCCTCAAGGCCTTTGCACATGCTGATCCCACTTCCCAGGACACAGTGGCCCTGACAGCTCCTCATGTGACTTCTTCCTCACTGCATTCAGGTCTTTGCTGAGAAATCTCTTTCCCTGACCATAGAATCCTGCCCACACCACTCTGTATCCGCATCCTGCTCTGCTTCGTTGCCATAGCTCTTATTGCCCCTGACATAGTTTCTGTTTGTCCCTGGGAATTACTCCCACTGGAATGTCAGCTCTGCAAGGACAGGGACTTGGAGGACGGGGACTTGGTAAATCCAGCACATGGATTTACCACCAATGTTTAACATGTGAACAGATGAATGAATGAATGTGAAAAACACCCTCACCCGTCCAAGGCCAAAGGATAGACACGGAGACATGTGGTACAGCGAAGCGAGACTTTAATTACGGCCTTGCAAGGCTCAGGTGTGTGACGGGCAGGCACACGGGAAAGGGCTGTAACAAGCAATTTATTTCCTAGTGCATGCGTCCCTGCCCCTGCCTCCTCACTGGCTGAGAGTACTACGGGGTGCACAATCTTCCCAGATGACGTCTAAAAGTACCCCAATTTACTACCCCCTTACGAAATTTCTTTGTCTGAGGGCTCAGGACAAGCCTGCGGAAAAAGGTCCACCCAAAACCCTGTGAAAGGAGAAACATTAAGAAATGAGAACAACAAAGGGCTATTAACTCATTACCATCTCAAGGGCAACTTCATCTACTCAGCGACCCCCCAGGAATGGGCTGGACCAGTCAGACGACATTTGGGCTGGGCCTGAATTATTTCTGAAAGTGAATCACTTAAGTTATTTTCTTACGTGAATGAATGAAAGAAATGAACAAGGAAATACAGAAAGCTTCATAGAAAACGGGCAATGGATATGAATCGGCATTCCATAGAAGAGAAAAGTCCAAATAGGTAACAAAAGGTCAGTCAGTGCTCAAACTCGCTGATTTCTTTGGATTTGGCAGAAGCTAAGAAATACAAACTAACCCAACAGGGAGACATTACTTGACGTCCATTAGGTAGGTGGACACTAGGACAGTAGTGCGTCCCAGATAGAGAAGCTTGTGGGGAAACAAGATGACAACTCACTCTCAGTGGTGTGTTCACAGCCACCCTGGAGAGTCAGGTGGACCCTGACCTCCCCCAGCGACCTCCCCCTCCCCGTCCATGAGAGGATGTCTCAGCGACACCCACAGCAATGCTGCATGTGGGATGGAGCCCCCGGGGCACTCCAGGTAACCGAAATGGATAAAACTCAGTAGACACCAACCCTCAAATTCTATGCAATGGTTTCAAGCAATGACGCAGATATCCGTAGACAAGGTGATAGATCTTAAACCCCTAGGCTGGGTTTTTAAAAGTTAAAAGCAGAAAGGGATCTACAGCACAGTATGTTCTTGTAAGTTCAAGGCACAGACAGAAAGCAGCGCCATGAGTTTTACAAGAAGATGAAGGTTCGAGGGTATGCATTAAACACGTAGAGAGAGCGTTCACAGGAAAGGGAAAAGGCGGGGCAAGCAGACACAGAATGAGACAACAGGAGGGGCCCTGCAGGGTCCGTCAGGACAGGGGCTGGGGACCAGGTGGCAGGACGTGCCCCCGTCCCTGCCCTGAGGTTTAGCAAACAAGGAATTAGCAATAAGTAAATGGGAGAGAAAGGACAGCACTAAGGCTACAAGGAAACTAAAAATTTTACAAGATTAGTTTTTTTTTTTTTTTATTTTGTCAATATACACTGTATATGATTATTATGGCCCGTCACCGACACCTCCCTCCCTCCTCCCTCTCTCCCCTCCCCCCCAAGAATGTCCTTTCCGTTTGCTTGTTGTAACAACTTCATGGAAGTATAGTTGTTATAT
>NW_007729171.1:201420-201738 GCF_000696425.1 Galeopterus variegatus
CATCCATCCATCCATCCATCCATCCACCCATCCATCCATCCATCCATCCGCCCACTCATTCATCCATCCATCCATCCACCCACTCATTCATCCATCCATCCACCCACTCTTTCATCCATCCATCCATCCACCCACTCATTCATCCATCCATCCACCCATCTAACCATCCATCCATCCATCCATCCATCCACCCATCCATCCATCCATCCATCCGCCCACTCATTCATCCATCCATCCATCTACCCATCCATCCACCCACTCATTCATCCATCCATCCATCCATCTAACCATCCATCCATCCATCCATCCATCCACCCA
>NW_007729171.1:201748-229896 GCF_000696425.1 Galeopterus variegatus
CCATCCACCCACTCATTCATCCATCCATCCATCCACCCACTCATTCATCCATCCATCCATCCACCCACTCATTCATCCATCCACCCATCTACCCATCCATCCACCCACTCATTCATCCATCCATCCATCCACCCACTCATTCATCCATCCATCCATCCACCCACTCAATCATCCATCCATGCATCCACCCATTCATTCATCCATCCATCATCCACTCACTCATTCATCCATCCATCTATCTACCCATTCATCCACCCACTCATTCATCCATCGATCCATGCAACTGTGCATTCAACCATTCATTCACCCACTCATCCATCTATCAAGAGTCCTCAATAATTGGGGCCCACGCACATGTACCCAGAGACCTGGCTTTCCTGGTGATTTGCAAGTGGTTTACACTAACTGCTCCAGAGTGAGTGTCTCCTATTAAAAATACAATGACTAGGGATCCTAATATTCCATTAGACTTAATCAGATCCTGAAAATTGCTTCATTAAAAGCCAATTGAGTTGTTAGGGTAAATAATTGTAAGTCCAACCCCCAGATGACTTCTCCATTCCTGGAGAGTTCATTCTCACCCTCAGCTCAATTTCCATCCCAGCCCAAGGTGTAGCAGCCCATGGGCAGCTTAGACCTCCGTGATGATCATTCCCTGAGAGGTCAGCTTGACCCCATGTCTGAGATTATGGAATTCGTTCTGCCCCCGTCTGGGCAACAGCAGGAAGGAGGGTGATAGGAAAGTTCAACTGGGGCCATTCTATCACCCCCAGGGTTTCCTGACCTGAATGTACTTTCAATTGCAGTGCCCTTCCCCAGCACAGAGGATGCCGCTGCAGCTTTGGGTACAGCCCCTAGTCTCAGCCTGTATCTGTGCACTTCAGTGCTGGCTGCTCAGTAACATAAAAGCCAGGCTAGAGATGATCCAAGAACGCTGCTTTCTGTTCTTTATTTTTACCATCTATCCATCCATCATCTGTCCATCCATCATCTGTTCAACCATCCATTCAACCAACCATACAACTATACAACCATCCATTTATAAAGCCATCCATCCAACCATCTAACCATCTATCCATCCACCCATTTATCCATTCCTCACTCATTCATTAAATACTGAGGTCTCACTGCATAAGTGTACAGGTGGTTTGCAGTCTAACCACCTGTATTTGAAGTCTAGTTCTATCATTAATTAGCTGCGGGGCCTCAAGCAAGTTTCTTAACTTTCTATATAGTGCAGTTTCCTCATCTATAAAATGGGGGTTTCAAAGAGTCAATCCACGTAAGGGGTTTTAAAAAATGCCTTGTGGATAATAAGTTCTCAATAAGTGTTAGCTGCTGCCATTATTATCATCCTTTTTATTAAATATTCACCAAGATTTATTGTAAGCAAAATGCTGTGATTCTAAGGAAAGGTACAGAAAAAGTTCTGGAATTCAGAGAAGCTATCGGGGAAGGCTTCGTGGAGCTGTCAGCATGCTCAGGAGTCATATAATTCTACAGTTTGTTCAGATTTCAAAAAAAAGGAAGCTTAGCTTTGGAGCCTGGTAATGAAGCATTTCCAAAGGAAACCTTGTTAAGTGGTACTTTGAAACAAGAACAATACTGTGATCTTACTCATACATTTAATTTCTGTTAAAGTCATTGCTAAGACTTGGTAATTACTTTTAAGCAAAGCATGACACAAAGTTGAACTAAAAAGATCCTATATCAGAAGACTGGTTTAACATACTGGAAATGATTTTTTAATACCCAAACCCATCAATTTCCTGAAATTTAGTGAACAAAAGAACTCTCAATTTCTGTGTCCCCAAAACCAGTCCAGATGACCTTCAAGATGGCATCCAACCCTAGCCAAAGTCTCTGGGCATACAAGTCCTTCCAGCACCAAAGCTTGCTGTTCTATAGATTATGGAATCTGTGGTTGTGTGTGCCCTTTAGAAAGAGGCACATAATTTAAGAGGGAAACAGATCATTAAAAATAAAAATCATCCAATGCAGTAGCTAAACTGACTTGGCAAGCATTATTGAAGCCCTGAAGTTTGCTGCCTGCCTATCCAAGTGGGTGGGCTCTGGCCATCGGGCTCAGCAATCAGAAGATGGGAGTGGGAGAGGAGGGGAGTGCTGGTCTACCCTCAGCAGGGGTCCAGCAGGTCACCACGATCTCAGGCTTAAGGCGGACGTTTTGCCACACGCTATGTGGGACAGAAGCCTGTATTTAATGAAAAAGTTTGCAGAACACAGCAGAGAAGTTATTGGTTTCTCCACCTTTCTGAAGGAGGATGGCATAATGGGGAAGGGAAACTTCTAGTCCTGGCCCTACTGTGTGATGTGACCTCAGGCACAGGAGAGTCCCCCCTCTGCTCAGTCATGGGGTGACAATCCACTCTTTATCTCTATCCCTATTCCCATTCCTAACCCTATCCATATCCGTCTCCATGCCTATCCCTACCCCTTTCCCTATTCCTAATTCTACCAGCAGGGCTGTTGTAACAAAGAGCGTGAAGCCACATGTGCAAGACGCTTTTTAAAGGGTAAAGCTCTCAATGAGCTCAAGGGGTTGGTGTGAACCATGGTTCCCAAGCTCAACTTGATTCAGAACCACCTGAAGGGGTTGTTGAAAATGCAGGTTGCTGGGCCCAACCCCAGGGTCTCTGCATCAGTGAGAGTTCCATTTCTCACCTGTTCCCAGGTGTTCCCAGGTGATGTCGATGCTGCTGGCCAGGGGACCTCGCCTTGGGGGTCACAGACGTGAACACTTCCTGTCGATCTCTGAGTTGGTCTTTATAGGTTATCCTCAGAGAGGCAAACACTTCCTGTTCATCTTCACCACAAAAGTAGGAAATATAAGTATTCTATATAGATTTGCAGATTTTTTAAAAATGTGTTGATTAATCATAATGATTATGCTATGAAAAACGTTTTGTAATATTTATATAACAGTAAGTTGACTAAAGGTATTTTTAAGGTGCTCTGAGACAATGTAGAAAGATCTAGAACTGCAGTCCTCAAACCTGGCCTTTGCCAAGAACTGGCCCAAGTCAGGGGACCCCTCAGTAGCACTTCCAATCTGCATTTGAACCCAGCACAGCAAATGTCCCTGGCCAGCTGCAAGACTTAGCAAGTCCCCACTTGCAAAAGCCCAGTGTCGGCACAGGATTATTATCACTGCCACACTGACCAAAAACGGGCCCTAGTTCTGTGTCCCTCTCTCCTCCCCGGATAAATTGGGACAAAAGCTCACATCTGCTCTAATCTGCACAGTACACGGTGTCCTTCAGCAAGGCTGTGAGCAGGAGGCTGGGACACTGGGGGGTCTATTGAAAGATGAGTAACCAGGGGGCCGGCCCGGTGGTGCACTCGGTAGAGTGCACCGCTTGGGAAGCGCAGCGGCGCTCCCACCGAGGGTTCGGATCCCACATACAGACCGGTTCCCACTCACTGGCTGAGCGAGGTGTGGGTGCAGCGCCGAGGGTTGCGATCCCGTTGCCGGTCCGGTCCGGTACGGGCGCGACACTGAGGGTTGCGATCCGTTGCCGGACACGAAAAAAGGAAGAAAAAAAAAAAAGATGAGTAACCAGAACTTATTTTCAAAAAAAAAAAAACCCGATAACTCTGACTTCACTCTTTCTAATGCACCACCAAATTCAGAAATTCGGAACAAATGATCCTACCCTCGCTATAGTGCCTGTGTTCTCTAAGGAAAGATTTCATACTGACTTTTTTATTTTTTTATTTTTTTATTTTTTTTCCTTTTTGTCTTTTTTCGTGCCCGGCAACGGATCGCAACCCTCAGTGTCGCGCCCGCACCGGACCGGGACCGGCTACGGGATCGCAACCCTCGGTGTTGCTCCCGCCCCTCGCTCAGCCAGTGAGCGGCCGGTCTGTATGTGGGATCCGAACCCTCGGCGGGAGCGCCGCTGCGCTCCCAAGCGGCGCACTGTAGCAGTGCGCCACCGGGCCGGCCCTCATACTGACTTCTAACTCACAAGAACTACTGAAGTTGCTGACTTGGTGGAGACACGGCTGCACTCCCATGTCCACCGCAGCACTATCCACAATAGCTGAGATACAGAATCGACCTATGTGTCTATCACTGAATGAATGGATGAAGAACGCGTGGTACGAACACAATGGAATACTACGCAGCCTGATAAAAGGATGAGATCCTGTCACTTGCAACAACACGGAGAACCTGGAGGACGTTGTACCAAGTGAAATAAGCCAGACACAGACAGACAAATACTACACAATCCCACTTACATGTGAAATCTAAAAAAAGTCAAACTCATAGAAACACAGATGTATATAATAGATTGGTGGTTACCAGGGGCTGGGGGAAGATTGGGGAGATGTTGGCCAAAGCATGCAAAATTTCAGCTACACTGGAGGACTAAGTAAAAACAATGTGCCGTACACTGGAAAATTGCTAAAAGAGTAGATTTTAGGTGTTCTCACCACAAATAAATGATAAAAATGTGAAAAAGTGTTTTTTCTGCCATATGTCAATAAGTAAATAAATAAAAGTTGGGGTTCATGAAGAGACTACAGCATGCTGCGGTGTATCCCCGAGGGGCTGACACTGCTTGGGAAATGGTGAGAGAGGGAGACTGAGGGAGAGGTCAGGGCTCACCCTCCATTCTCACCTCCTCAGTGGCTTCCTGGTCTGCATTTCCCGGAGTCCCTCGCAGGGAGCACTCTGCGGAGATTCATCGGCTTCTAATGGAAGCACCCGCATCTAATTCCACGTGCATACAGGGCAGAGGCTCTGCCACTGCTGCTTGGTGTTCCTGTAGGTGAGCACCACACAGAGGCGTCTAGTTTTCCTACAGCAGCTGCCTGGTCTGCATGGCTTCTGCGGGTGGCTGTCTCCCAACCTTCTGGTGGTGGCCAGGACAGCCTGACTCTGGAGCTGGGCGGGGAGGGGGTGGTGGCAACAGCTTCCCAGTGGAGCAGGTGGCTTCCTGTTGGCAAGGAAGGAGCAGCTCCTTTGTTGGCCCAGCTTTGCTTTCCAAGTTGTACCTGAGTATTCTGTCAACATCAGTTTCTTCAGCCTCTCCAAGGATTCTATTTGCCTGTCATATCCCATAATGAAGTTTCTCCTTAAACTGGCTGGGGTGGATCCTATTCTCTTAAACTGAGTCCCAACTGATACAATGCAGGTATGCATTTTCTTTTCTTTTTTTTTTTTTGTCTTTTTTTGTGACCGGTAAGGGGATTGCAACCCTTGGCTTGGTGTCGCCCGCGCCGCGCTCAGCCAGTGAGCGCACCGGCCATTCCTATATAGGATCCAAACCTGCGGCGGGAGTGCCACTGTTCTCCCAGCTCCACACTCTCCCGAGTGCACCACGGGGTCGGCCCCAGGTGTGCATTTTCTAGAGAGAAACTCCATCATTTCCACCAGCTTTTCGAAAGAGTTAATATCTGAGAGGGGCTAAGAACCTCACCCATTTGTGATGCACAGGAAGTTCTGCTGAGCCACGCAGCTGTCCCAGCACGTTTGAGGGGAATCAAATCACGCTGCACCTGTGGTTTCAGAGAGTGCTCCTAAAAAGCTCCACTAATTTGCATCCTGCCCATCTGGAGTTTCAGGTCCTGGGTCTAATTAACACGTTGCTCACCTGCAGCCATTTTCAGTTTCAATTCAGTTCAACAAGTTCAACTGCTCGTTTAATAAACATTCACTGAGTGCGCATTCATCAGGCCCTGTGCTAGGAGCTGGAGAAACAGATGCACCTGCTGTAATTCCTGCCTGAGGGGCTCAACCACCATGTGAGGAGAAGCCCCATCAAACCATTGCACTGGGGGGGTGGGCAGAACTGACACAACAGAAGTTCTGGACCAGGTGGTGAGAGAGGAAAGAGGACAAAACAATGGATGCCCTAGAAAATGTCCTGCTCTTCCCCTTCCATCAGCAAGTGGAACCTCTTTCCCCACCTCTAGAATACAGTTGGCCATGGGACAAGCTTTGGCTAATGGGACATTAGCAAGCATAGTGCAAGCAGAAGGTTGAAAGCATGTGTGTGAGGGCTTGCCCTCTTGCTGCAGCCACCACCACGCACACTGAGGATGCACTTGGGATGGTGAGAGACTAATGGCCCAGTGACCCCCATTAACTCCAGCTGACCATCAGCCAGTCAGCAGCCAACTGCCAAAATGGGCATGAAACCACCTGACCACAAGCCGACCACCAATTGAATGAACTTGGCCAGGACCAGCAGAAGAACCAGCCAGCTGGGCCCAGCCCTTGTCATTGGGCCACAGAATCATAAGCTAATAAATGATTGTTATTTTAAGCCACCAAGGGGTAGGGCTGATATACCCACTCTGTGCCCAGATTTCTGCTAGGACTCCAGGCACAGTTACAAAAGAAATGGAAGGAATATTCCCCACTCACAAGGAACCGAGGCATCATGCCTGCAATCTGCCTTTGGAGCAGCGGACTGACCATCTCCATGGTGTTGCCCTTCTGGGTCTGTCTTCTAGTCTAAAGGGGCCAACAATCGCTGATGCCACAAGTGCCTTTGGTATAAAAATCCACTCTCTAAGGGTGGCTGAGAGGCAGCCTTGCCTGACAGGCATTTCCATTATGGTAAGAGGATGTGACAGTGAGGCAGGGAGGCCAGTGGCAAGAGTCCACCCTGTCCCTCTTTCCAGCACAGCCAGAGGCTGATGGCTTTGAAAGGGCACTGGTTCAGCACATGCTTACGGCTTCCTCTGCTCTCGGTTGGCTCTGTCTGCAAGAAGTAAATAGCAGGGGGAAAGAGGTGTGACCCAGAGCCTCAGTAACTCTGATCCCCACCTCAGGTCCTGTTGGGGTGGGCTGTTTGGCACCTGTGAGGCCCGGCTCTCCCCCATTGGGTTCAGTTCAACCTCACCCTCTCCTGATTCCCCAGGTCTCCCTGTGGACTGCTCACACCCTCCTCTGCTTGTGCCTGTCTTTGGTGCTTCTGGGGAGCGTGTCCTGCTTGCTTGGGGCCCTGCACCTCCTCGCCACATCACAGCCCCTACTGAGTCCAGCCAGGCCCCTCTGGCAGGCTTGGGACAGAAGCCAGCCACACCACACCAGAAAAGGCCCGAGCCCTTGGGACCAGCCGCTTCACTCTCGTGCATGTCAATGGTTGCCAGATGGGGCTCATCCCACTGGAAGCAGCTGGGCCGCCTTTGGGTGGAACGACAAACTCGGGGAGACAATGCAAGGGTCCCCCTTGGTGGCGCCAGCCGGGCAATGCTGAGAAAAGAACAGGGGGCTGAGAACCAAGAGTTCTGTACCCTGCCTGGTCACTCTGGGCCATGGTAAGACTCACACCTGCTGTGGGGCCACAGCTCCTGCTATTCAATGACTGCCGTATGGGATCAAGACACTCAAATGGCAGAGGGGACAAACCTGTCCCCCCAGGGCATCTGAGAGCAGAGAGCACAACGAAGCTGCCACACACTGAAGCATCTTTAAAATCTTACGTCTCCTCTTTAAGATGTGTGCAGACTCTCACTTCTCTCCACAATGTAGCCGTTTGTTTTACGGTAAAATGTTTTAAATTGCTTATCAATGAAATTATCCAACTCTTTGCCCAAAAGCAGAGGTGAAGGGAATTGACACTTTGACCCCATCGTCCTGTGAGTTCAGGCCCCTGGCACCTGCCAGGTGTCCACAGGACATACGTGTCCCCATGTGAGCACAACAAAGGTGCAGTGCCTCCAAACAGCCATCGACTCAGACACACGATGACCAACGTCTAATTTATGCTCATCGTACAGTTTTCAAACCCAAAGTCAGGCAGAGATTTTTGTGCTGGTGCAGATGCCAGATAGAGATGTCATTTGGAATGGCAGGGATTCTTCTTGTTTGAGAGTTTGGGGGGGACCACTGGGCAGATGACCGGAAGTCTGGATTGCCTGGCATATCGAGAGCGTGCTTGCGTGACACTGTGTGTCCTTCCCACTTCTCTTCTTGTCTCAGAACTTGGTGGGGCACAGAGAGCAGCCTCCTCCCCACCCACATTGCTGGAGACAGTGAGGACAGTGGCAGATTCTTGAAGTCACATTGGCAGAGACCTGCAATTACTCTGCGTGGAGAGGCCAGCTCTCTAAGAAAGACAAAGTGACCATCGGAGGCCTTGCGTGCAGGTTCTATTGCACGCCAGCTGGTGCCCATGCCAGGCTGAGCGTGAGCCACCCAGCAGCCGGCGGGCCCAGTGTTTTCCCTTCTGCAAGGCGCTGCTTAGGCCCTGAATGAGGGCGCGGCCATCTCCCAGAGAAGCCGATTCAAAATGAAGGCACAGTTTATCAAGAACACAAATTGCAGGCCACCAGCTCGTTTCCCTCCTTGGCACTTTTCTACTTTCTGCAAGATGGAAACTTCTCCCTCCAGCACAGCGGCTGCGGAGGTGAGGAGGGAGACTGGGCAGAGAGGTGCCCTCAGAAAACCTGCAAATGGGTCTGGAGACTCAGTGAGGACAGCAGCAAGGCGGGGACAGCACGGCAGGGAGCACCAGGTGGAGAGTAGCAGGTGAGAACACTGGGCGGGGAGCACCAGGTGGAGAGAAGCAGGTGAGAACACTGGGTGGGGAGCACCAGGTGGAGAGAAGCAGGTGAGAACGCTGGGCGGGGAGCACCAGGTAGAGAGAAGCAGGTGAGAACACTGGGCGGGGAGCACCAGGTGGAGAGAAGCAGGTGAGAACACTGGGCGGGGAGCACCAGGTGGAGAGAAGCAGGTGAGAACACTGGGCGGGGAGCACCAGACTGGGGTGCATCATGCAGAGGAGTCAGGTGGGGAGCACTGCATGGGGAGTGCCAGGTAGGGAGCACCAGGGCAGAAGCACTGAGCGCAGCAGTGCACAGTCAGGGAAGGCAGTGTTCATCTCACCTTCTGAAAATGCCTGCTAGCGGACGCCCCCCTTTGACCTTGACAGCGAGCCCTGGAGGAGCAGGTGCCGTGCTTCAGTGATCCCACGTGCAGTATGGAGACCACTGCACCTGTCCTCGGGAGCGCACATCCCACGGAGGTTCTAAATAGTATAACAGGGCCATGACACCTACCCTCGTAGTTGCTGTGACATTTCAGCAGGGCGGCCTCCACCCCCACCCGACCCCCTCCCCAGCAGCCCCCCCACAACAGCCCGGACTCTGCTCAGCTCCCTGCTGGGCTGCAGGGTCTGGACCGTGCCTGGCCCCTGGAGGTCCCCCAGTAGATGATTGTGGCTGACTGAATCTCCATCAAGATCAGGGCTTTGCCAGGTGGGGTCCCCGGACCAGCAGCAATGGTTTGGAAGATGGATTAGGGACAAGACAGGTGGTCAGAGAGCGATGCAGGAAGCCAGGTGAGACGGGCCGAGTGGCCTCTGTGAGCATGTGGGGCCTGGACGGGAGCCATCGGGTGTGTTTGTCCTGCTTCAGCAAACTTTGCTGCCCAGAATGCTGGATGTGATGCATTTTCTAGTAGGAAATCCCAGGATAGCTGGGACCCTCAGAAGGCAGGCGTGACCCCATCCCCAGGCTTTCTGCCTGGCCCTGGCCCTGGACCTGGCCCTGCAGTCGGCCCCATCAGCTGCAGCCGCACGGAAGCTGCCCAGGCCGTGGCTGACCAGTCATTCTCTCCAGAGCCTTGAAAATCATGGTGGCAAGGATCCAGGGTGGGAGAGGACACCCTTGCCCGGGAAGGCAGCCAAGCACCAGAGCAACCTGGGATCCACAGCCTGGAGTGCAGGTTCCTCCAGCCCCACATGATGACCCAAAGTGAGGGGCCCTTTCCACGGAGAGGAGGCACAAAGGTTTCTGTCATGGAAGGGAAAGCAGAGACATGATGACCCCAGCCATCTTGTATGTGACCTGTGGCATCACAGGCTGAGAGCCAGGAGACTCGGGCACCTGAGCCACATGGAGACTCAGCTTCCCCATTGGCACGCTTGGGACAATGTTGCATGCCCAGCGGGGCATCTGATTCTTGGGGAGAACTCCCTGTGTGTGGGTCCCTTTCCTTTCCCTTTTCTGTGAGGGGGAAGCTATCCCCGTCCCACTCAGCAATCACGGACACTCACATAGGCCAGGCCTCTGGAAAGAGCCCTGGTGCGTGCCAGGCACAATGACTGCGGGAGCTTCGTGATGCTGTGCTGATGTCATCTGTGCTGATCACACGAGGGCTGGTGATGAGGGGACGGACCTTACCACCACGCTGGGTCAATGACGCTCCCGGTGCTGCCAGTGAGGACGGTGGGATGTAGAAGCAGCAGGAGACGGCCAGGGCTGGCCTGACTGTGGGGACCCTGACTGCGGGTCAGCCCCCCTGACTCACCCGGTCACTGGGGCAGATCTCGGGCCTCCCTGGGACTCGGTTTCCCCACATACAAGCAAGGCTACTAGACCTCATTCTGCTTTCAAGACTGTCTCTCTGAGATTTGAGCCAGGTATGAAAAGCCAAAAGGCAGCAGGGCTAAGCTTGGCAGGTAGGGATGAGCCCTGCTGGGCAAGGCTGGTGGGAAGCCCCGGCTCGGAGGGCGGGTAAGAGTCTCCCCAAGGCATTATCCTTCCAACACAGCCCGGCCCGTCAGAGAGAGGGACGGGCAGCAACTGGGACAGAGGGTCTGAGAGGACCACAGTGAGGCCAGACCAAGAGGACCTGCCGGTGCAGAGGGGGTAGATACCGAGGAGCCAGCATTGCTGTCCACGACCCAAAGCTAGCGGCCACTGCTGCTCTCCCTGGGGCACTTGACGGTCCCTCAGAGTCCCGTTCTCTGTGGATTCTTGCCATTAACAGCACAGGCCCCATTCAGCTAGGGTGGCTGAGGGCACAGGAGTGCAGGGCAGACTGGCCCTCGTGGAAGCCGCGGTTATCTTAAGTATCTGACCAGTGAATGAGTGAATGAGCGAATGAATGAGTGAGACTATATGGCTAAAGCAGCTCGTGGCGGATCTGGAGGGGGTTAGGGCTCAATGACGATGACCGTCATCTTGCAAACTAGAAGACACCCCGTGAAGATGCTGGAAGACGGCATCAGCACGCGACACGGACAACCTGCGGTGCACAAACCGCGCGGCTCTTCTCCTTGAGCCGTTCCCGAGTTACCAGCCCTGCCCTTTCCAGAGGGAAAAGCGGGGCAGACCCCAGAGGCAGGACCAGGGCCAGGCCGTGTGCACCCGGCGGGGTCAGCCAGGTCCTGCTAGACGTCGGCAGCTGCCCCCGACCTGCAGCCAGGCGTCCTTGCCACTTCCCGGGGCTGTCGGCCAGTCCAGCCCCAGACCCTGAGATGGCCCCTCCCTGCCCCACCTCTGCCTGGTGGGGACACTGAGAGCTTCGGGCCTCCCAGAATCGGAGGGCTTGAGCCACAGGGACCAGAGCACCGGAGGAGGCTGAGGCTGGGGGAGGCAGGAGACGGAGGGCGCAGCTCAGGGCCGGCTCTCACTCCGCCACTTCCAGTCGCATGGCCTGGGATGGAGCTTTGACCTGTGTCCTCATTGTGAACTGGGGACAATGAGGCCAAATGCAGGGCTGCTGGGAATGAGGGACCTGTGCAGTGTGTGCCACAGTGGCCCTCAGCTGGCGGCGGCTCTCACTGTTGTTACAGGAGGGGCCTGGGACGCGGGCACAGCCCTGTGAGGGCAGCGTGGACTTTCTCCCACCGCGGGCCCTGCCTGCTGTCCCCGTCCCCTGCCTGCTGTCCCCGCCCCCTGCCAGTGCCCAGCCTGTCCCTCCCGAGCATCTGCTCTGCAAGGACTTGTGCCAAGCACTTTCAGACACCCAGACCACCTCAACCCTATCAAAGTCCAGGGCTCGGGTCCCCTAGATCCCTCAGCTACTAGTGACATGGACAGAGGGGACTTCTGAGCCCTCGTCCGAGCCCCCTCCTGGCCAGGGCCATAGGCAGCTGACAGCCGAGAGCGCTTCGTGCTTCTGAGCAGCCCAGTGAGGTCGGGGGGCCCAACGAGGGCTCAGGTGGTGAGCACCGTCTGTCCCTCTCCATCCGCAGGGACACTTTGGAGCCGCCAGCAAGGAGGGCCGGCGGCTGCCTGCCCCCCCCAGGGGAGCCCTCTGCACCCGTCTGGCAGAGCCGGAGCCCTGGGGGACTTTGCAAGGGACTCCAACAGCTGCAATGGGGCCTCTGAGGAGAGCAGCAGGCCTCAGACTGAGCTTTGCTTTAAAAGACAAATATTTTAATTACTGAAGGGGATGCACCCCACCCCCACCTCCCCAGTCTGCCTCCTCCCACCGAGCCACGGGGCTGTTCAGGCCCAGCCTCTGCTGAGGAGGGTCTCGGGCTGGGCGCTCTGCGGCCTCGGTGGCCAGGGCCTGATGGTAAAGCTCCTCGCCATCTGTACAGCCCTGCCAGTTTGGGAGGGCCTCATGGTGATTAGCTCAGCGGTCCCCTCCCCAGGCAGGCAGTGCGGGCACAGCTGTGGCAATTGGAGGCAGAGGGACGTCTCTGGGCGAGATTGCCAGCTGGCTCATGGCAGAGGGGTGCCTGTCAAGGATTGGGGTCCATCCCCCTAACCCCCCTGCAGAATCACGTTTTCTTCTTTCCAGGCTCCGAGTCCAACTTAGAGTAACCTTCGAGAACCACACTTCTACATGTCCCTGAGCACATTTCCCTGGGGAGCAGCAGCTTGGGATGTGTTTCTCTCTCCTTCGTCACACTCGTCACCCTCCATGGCACCAGACGCCTGCACGGGGGGCTCACTCCACTCTGCGGCCCTGTCCCCCGATCCCATGCGGAGACACCTGTGCTTGCGCTGTCCTGGGATGAAGCAGGAGGAGCAGTCGGCTGACAGTGCCTCGGGGTGCGGCCACTCGCGGGCTTATTCATTCATTCAGCCTCACCTTCCAGAGCCTGCTGCCCTCTAGGGCCCAGGACCAAATCCAGTGGGGGAGGCAGGCAGAGGGAAGGCGCGTCACACGGGGCAGGGAGTGCGGGGCCTTCGTCCCCTCGGCACTTACTTACTGAGCTCCTACCATGTGCCAGGCACTGCTCAGGAGCTGGAGGCTTCACTGAGGCTCCAGACCAGACGGAACCCTGCCGGTGGGGGCTCACTGCCCCAGGGAAGGGACACGCACAGGACCAGCAGCCACGGCAGACAGTGAGTTGTGGAGTGATGAATCATGCCAAGGCGAAGAGCAGGAGTGAGGGTGACATCTCGGGGGATGCTGAGGGGATAGAGGCAGCGACCAGCAAGCACCCCAGCCCCACACAGATGTTCACTTGGCATCTGAGGGCACAGCACACCAAGGTGGGGCCGGGGATCTTGGGGCCACACGGTTGTTGGCCAGGAGAAGAGGAAGCAAGAGGCACTCCAAGTAAATTCATGGGCACGACCCAGGAGTGCCGGGCGCTGTGGGTACCATCCTTCTCTGGCTTCGGCAGGCCTCGGGAGGCTCAGACAGGGCACGGGAGCTGGGCAGCTGCCCTTCGTCCTCTCTGCTTTGAGCATCTCTCCAGCTCCTCCGGGCAGCATGGCTGTCCTGGTCCCGGCTGCCCCTGGCGGCTGCTTCCTGGACTCGGATGCCTCTGTCATTCTGTCCCAGGATGCAGCAGCCACTGCTCTCACTGACCTCCGGCCTGACTCCCCATCCCATGTGCTCTTTGTGCTTTTCCAACCTTTTCAACCAGCTCTCAGTGTTCGGTTATTTCCAGTGAGCTGCCTGGCATGGAACTTGTTTTCCGGGCTGTCCCCACCTCATAGAGGGGTGTAGTCAGAGCCCATTATCAGTAAGGGGTTCCCGGGAAGGAAAGGGTGGTAGTGAAGCCTAGGATGGCTTCAGAGCAGCCGCGTGTGTGTTGGGGGGGTCTTCTCCCCTCCCAGGGGACACTGGCAATAAGTGAGGACATTTTTGGTTGTCACACTGCGGGAAGGAGGGGCTGGTAGTGGCATGTGATGTGTGGAGGCCACCAGGGATACAGCTAAACATCCTACACTGCACAGGACAGCCTCCTGCAACAGAGAATGATCCGTTCCCAGTGTCAACAGCCCCTCCTGCAGCTGGGTGCTGGCTCCTGTTTCCTGCAACAGTCCAGAAAGTGACACTGTTGTCCAGGGCCAGAGAATGGGAGGGGCCTCCCTGAAGTTACACAGGCTGCAGGGAGGGGGTTACAATGATCTGGTTCGAGGACTCAGGACTTGCAACCCTACTATGTCCTCTTGTGCATGGCAGGTGTGCTCAAATGGTGGTCAGCACCTTCGTCCAGGGAGGAAGTGTGGGAACAGCCTGGAACAAGCCACTGAGCCTGCTGTTTGGACCAATCCTGATCACAGGAGGTCAGCAGCCCTGCACAGTCTCCCCAAGCCTCCCTGGAACAAAGAAGCCTTGAGGTCAGGAAGAAGGGAGGCAGATGATTGACAGGCGAGAGATATGATAGAGAGTTGATAATCAATAAATCAATAGTCCTATAGATGGTTAGATAGATGGATAGATGGGTGGAGGGTTAGATAGATAATAGACGGACAGATGAATGGGTGGATAGATAGACAGGCATACAGGCAGGCAGACAGACTAGAGACGTGCAGACAGGCAGATGGATGCTATGAAGGGGACCATCCTAGCCCCCAGGACCCCTGCTCACTCCACTGCCTTTTCTGCAGACTTGGGATGTTCTTGCTGTGTTTCTCCCAGTGCAAAGCTTCTCTTTATGATGTGACAATGAGACACCCTTGTAGGGCACTAATAACAGGGTGATTGTGCTCACTAATGATCCACTTCCTTATGCTCAAGCTGGGAGCTCACACTAAGCAGGATCTAAACAGATAACGCCCACTGCCAGGAAGTCCTTTGTAGCTGCTGCCCTGCCTGGAGTCCAGGCTGACTAGGGCCCAGTCCGGAGATGAGTCACATCAGACTGGCATCTGCTGGATGCTCTGGCCTTGTCTCTATTGCTGACCAGCTGTGTGACCTGGGGCCAATGGTCCAACTTCTCTGAGCCTCAGCCCTCCCATCTGAATGTTGAGCAGCACCACTGTGCTCCCTCAGTGTGCTGTCAGGAACAAGAGGAACCAAATGCTCTGTAAATTGTGTACTGTTGGATAAATTAAGGGATATTCTTTGTTACTCCATACCCATATTCAGTGTCAGTCCCCCCTCCCAAGACCAGTTATAAGAACCAAGACAAGGATGATGATGATGGTGGTAGTGGTGGTGGTGGTGGTGATGATGGTGATGATGATGGTGATGATGGTGATGATGGTGGTGATGATGATGGTGATGATGGTGACGATGATGGTGATGATGATGATGGTGATGGTGGTGATGATGATGGTGATGATGATGGTGATGATGGGGGTGATGATGGTGATGATGGTGATGATGGTGGTGATGGTGGTGATGATGGTGATGATGATGGTGATGGTGATGATGATGGTGATGATGGTGGTGATGATGGTGATGATGGTGATGATGATGATGATGGTGATGGTGATGGTGGTGATGATGATGGTGATGGTGATGATGATGGTGATGATGATGGTGATGGTGATGATGATGGTGGTGATGGTGGTGATGATAGTGATGATGATGGTGGTGATGGTGGTGATGATAGTGGTGATGATGGTGATGGTGATGGTGATGATGATGGTGATGATGTTGATGGTGGTGATCATGGTGGTGATGATGGTTATGCTGATGGTGATGCTGATGGTGATGATGATGATGGTGATGATGATGGTGATGATGGTGACGATGATGGTGATGATGGTGATGGTGGTGATCATGGTGGTGATCATGGTGGTGACGATGGTTATGCTGATGGTGATGATGATGATGATGGTGATGATGATGATGGTGGTGATGATGGTGGTGATGATGGTGATGATGGTGAAGATGATGATATAGTGATGGCGATGGTGACGATGATGATGGTGATGATCACAATAACGATGATGATGATGATGGCCATGACAACAGTGATATCAACATCGATAGTATTATGTCCCACTCATTGATTGTACCATGTTGGTGAGGTGCTCAGCTGAGTGCTTTCTGGGCATCATTTCATTTTATCCCCACAGCACCCATTTTCTCTCTGTCCCAACAGTCCCAGGCTCCCACAGTTTCCTGAACTCGACCCAGGATTCCCAGCCCTGGGGAAGGCATTTCATCTTCCAGACGAGTCTGGAGACTCCTGCCATCCCATCCCACCACTGGGAATGACTGCTCTCCCAGAAAGCCCAGGTGCAGGCTACAGGTGGGGGACCCTCTGTGTCCTGGGTGTGAGCTTTTCTCTCCAGCGTCTCAGGGGCTGTGGGTTATGGTCCTGGCTCCATTGTCATCTCCTGACCCAGAACTCCACTTCAAGGAGGTGGTTGGTCCATTTCTCAGTCTGAACCCCTCTCCAGATGCAGGAGTCCCAGGGCTCTGCATGGGCAAGAAATGGGCAGCCAAGCACAGGATGGGAGCAGTACCACCTGGGTGGGAGGTAGAGCCACAGAGAACAGATGAGGTGAGGCTGGTGGGCTGGGAGGCAGAGCCCGTGGAGAGTCCCCCAAGGAGGGTGCAGAGGAAGGGAACTGTTCACAGACAGCCATGGAGGGTGAGCAGAGATAGGAAGAGCCCCAGGAGGAACTTGGTTCTAAGCCAGGTCCGAGCATCTTTCTCCTTTTGGTTTCTGACTTTTCCAGTGCTGAGGGAATCCTGCCCTTTGCAGTGAGCACCCTCATCAGCCATTGTCTGGAGCCTCACACAGAAAGCTGCCTGTTGCCATTTTCTTCTCCCTGTCAGCCGGGCCACACCACTGCCCAGCCACAGGCTGGCCCATGAGGGCCCTGGTCTCTGGGCTGCTGCTGTGGGTGCCCACTGAGAGGGAGAGGTGGGTGCAGACCTTGGAAGCAGCACACTGTAGCAGCCTGGGATGGGTGGCCATCCTAGCGCCCTGGCCCTAGTGGTGTCTCAATTTGTTTCCTGTGAAGTGTAGCCTCAGCTTCACGACACAGCCATGCCTCCCACACACTGGCATCTCTGGGCATCTCTTGATGGGTCAGCTCCAGTCTTGAGTCCTGGGATGCTTGCTCTGGCTGCCTCCATGCCTCCTCCCACCCTCTGGCTCCAGAAGGGGCCACCCCTTGATGTCACTCTGGCTCTCCTGGGCCATCCCTCATAGCGACTGCCGGAAGCCAGTGGGCACTAGAGAGTGAATCTGTCCCTCCCATTCCCAACCTCAGGATGCTGCCTTTGAAAGGGAAGCAGGGAAGCAGGAATGACAAGCCCCAGGTGTCGAGGCCCAGTTCTGGCTGCACCACCTCAGCCTGGAGGCTGCCCTGCCCCCAACCCCTAGGCAGGGCCTGCAGACCCCAGTCTGGAAGATCCCACCCTGGGGGTTGCCGCCCTCTGCTGAACACAGAGGAAGGCGAGGCTCTGAGCGAGGTCACTGTGATTAATGGGTGAACACAGCACGTCCCAGAACTGGGGAGGAAATGGGTCGCTCTCAGAGATCCTGGTCAGGAGCATGTACACGTCACCAGCCAGTGGGGAAAAGCTTCCAGAAGGTGTCATGAAGCAGGTGATTGAGCGAGAGGCAGCCTAAGACCAAAGAATGGTGGTGGATGGCAGATGACCCTGCCGGGTGTCAAAGATGGCATTAGAGACAAAGTTAAAATATCCTTCTTTGTTTGCTATGACCACAGGCAACCACATCTTGAATAAGATTTGGGAGAGTCCAAATATATATATATGTATTCAAAATATATATATTGATTTAAATATACATCTAGATTAAAAAATGTTTTAGATAAAAGCTTGCATGAGACCCTTGAATGGCTACCAGGATGACATCAAAGAGTAGAGAGAGCTCAGACTTTTGTTTTTTCTTTGAAAGTGATATAAACACAACTAAATAACACCAAAGCAAAAAGAGGGGACACCTCTGTCTTGTGCACTGGAAAGTCCAGCAGCGGGTCTCATGTATCAGTTAGTTTTTGCTGTGCAGCAATCCATGCCATAACTTAGTGCACTGTGACACTGCCATGGTATTGCTGCTCCTGAGGCTGTGAGTCAACTGGGCAGTTTGGCCATCAGCTGCCTGAGCCACTGGGGACCAGTGGTCTAGGATGTCCTGAGTTGCATGGTGGACATTGGTTCATGCTGCTGGGTGCTGGAGGTCAGCAGGGTGATGGGATTACTGGGTGGTGTGTGTCTTGCCCTCCAGCAGGCTGGCCCAAGAACAGCGGGGGAGGGACGGCCTGTGCGCAGCACCTCTCCGGGCTCTGCTTGTGCTGCATTTGCTGCTACTGCACTGGCCAAAGCAAGTCACATGGCCAAGCCCAGCTTCAAGGGAGTGCAGCGGTAAACTCAGTCCCTTGGCTGGAAGCACTCTAAAGCCACAATGCAAAGAGGCATGCATGCAGACAGGGGAAGAACCAACCCACCACATGGGCTTCGGGCTAGGCTGCATCCAGGGACTCAGTGATGTCTGTGGGACGTGGTCTCACTGCCCCTCTTGGTTCTGCTTCTTTCTTTGTCAGATCTCCTCTCAGGCTGGCTCTCCCTGTGGCATAGCAAGTGGCCACCAGCAGCTCTGGGACTCTAGCCTCCCAGCTCAGGTCCAGTGGGAGGAACGTCTCTTCTCCAGGGTTATCAAGAAAGCCCCTGACAGCCTCTCCCTGGCTCTGATCGGGTCACAGGCCATCTCTGAGCAGACTCTGTCGTAGAGCAACGTGATGCTCTGATGGCTTCCTTTGGGGCACAGAGGGGAGGGTGGGCTCCACACGGCCATGTGGACAGGAGCAGGGGGTGGTCAGTCAGGAAGCCAGATGCCAACACCAGAAGCCAGAGGGCACTCAGCAGGCAGTTGAAACAGTCCCCATCGAGTGCCACATGGCCATTTGTGAAGTGTCCACTCCCTGCTTTTGTGAAGCGTCTGTTCATATAGTTTGCCCATTTTTATTTGGGTTATTTATCTTTTTATTGCTGACTTGTAGTTCTTTATACAGGCTGGATAAGAGTCTGCTGTCAGATATATACTTTGTGAAAATTTTCTTCTCGTCTGTGGCTTTCCTTTCATTTTATTAATGGTGTTTTCTGATTTGGTAAACAGAGTTTTAATTATGATAATCTAATTGAACTCTGTTTTTTGCTTTCTATGTCCCATCCAAAAAAACTTCCTGCCTGTCATGAAGTCACAAGGATGTTCTCCTGGTGTTTCTTCCAGAGACTGACAGTCTTAGCTTGTACGTTCAGGTCTATGATCTTGAATTAATTGTGATGTATAGTGTGAGGTGAAGGTTCACCTCTTCCCAATAGGCACCCAGTTGTTCCAGCACATCCAAACTGTGTTCATCGCCACAACGGAATTAAATTAGAGCTCAACAACCGTACAGACATCGAGAAAAACCCAAGTATTTGAAAGTCGAGCAACAGACTTCTAAATAACCTGGGGGTCGAAGAGGAAATTACAAGGGACACTAGAAAAGGAAAGCGACCACTCCCACCGCAACTGCAGCTGCAGGGAAGGCCAGGGCTGGGGCCTTGGTGGCTCAGGTCACATCCCTCCCCCCACACCCTGCCCTGGCTCTGCCAGACTCATCCCCCGCTATCCCGGACAAGCAGGTCAGCTATGTGCATTCCAGACACTGTGGCGAGATTCAGAGAAATGATGCTGTGACGGAGTGGCTGACATTTTAGAGAAGTGCCCCAAAGTTAAACTTCATCCACTCTTAAAGTCCTCCGTTGCTGTTAATCCAATCATCCATCCAATTATCCACTCACTAAATATAGTCGTCTCTCAATATCCGTGGGGAATTGGTTCCAGCACCCTCTGCAGATACTAAAATCTGCAGAGGCTCAAGCCCCTGCTGTAAAATGGAGATAGTATTTGCATATAAGCCACACACACCCTCCTATATACTTTAAATCATCTCTAGATTATTTATAATTCCTAATACAATGTAAAGAGTAATTGTTGTTATACTGTATTGTTTTTAAATTTGTATCATTTTTATTGCTG
This sequence comes from Galeopterus variegatus, assembly GCF_000696425.1. Lineage (NCBI taxonomy): Eukaryota > Metazoa > Chordata > Mammalia > Dermoptera > Cynocephalidae > Galeopterus > Galeopterus variegatus. The sequence goes on from NW_007729171.1 coordinate 221,665, forward strand.
TGTTATTTTTTATTGATTTTTTTTCCCGAATATTTTTAATCTGCGGTTGGTTGAATCTGCAGATGTAGAACCCACAGGGTCGACCGCACATGAGGAGAACTTTCCTCAGCCACAGGGAAAGCAAACCCATCACAGTCCCTGTTCATGTGAGCATCCACCTGTGGGACACAGGCAACCATAAATCAGCAGATAAAATAACCACCAGTGTGCTGCGTTCTAGAAAGGAAACGAGCACTCCTCAGACGGCAGGGGAATGAAGGGAGAGGGGGACCCGGCAAAGACAGGCACTTGGTTGGTCTTGGAATAATACTCGCTACTGTCTGCCTACTATTCAGGAAACTTTCTGGCCCTCCTTGGCACTGAGAACTCCCAGCAGGCAGGAGCTGTTTGGAAACCTGCACCTGGGTTGATTCAGGGCCTCCCTCAGGACCCCTGACCATCCCACTTCTGCTAAGCCTCTTGCATAGGGCCTGGTTCAGTATACCCTGATTCCATGGAGCAAAATTGCCCATCCGGGCCCTGGTTGTGGAGGGTTGGTGCAGGCAGAGTGGGTAGACAATACAAAGCACCTGCCCTAACATCCTGCTGCTGAGGTCGGAGGGTCCAGGCATGGACTGGGCTGTAGCAGAGCTGAGCAAACCTTCACAACTCCCTCCAGCCTTCAGCATAGCAAGAGCTTGGAGGGCTGGAAGAGGGAGGAGGGGTCCTTCAATGTGAGCCCCCAGCCAAGCATAGAACCCATTGTCACACCCCCAAGGAACCATCTAAGCACCACATGATGGCTTCCATCAATGCACCACTCTCTGGTTCCCAAGGCTGCCGCACCATCTTGGGAAAAAGTTGGCCCGAGAGCCTCAAGTGAAGGAATAATGTGCTCTGGAAGTGGGGCAGAGATTTCTCATCGCACATTTGACACGAGGAAAGAAGGCACTGTATATTTTTCTGAGCATACCTACACATTTATAAAGTAATTCTGCATTTTCAGTGTTATTTGATGATTACTCAGAAAAGCCAGTCTCTTTCTTCTAAGATCCTGGGATGAGTCCTTTACCTTGAGTCTGGCCCCGGGGAACCTGGTAAACACCAGCAGTGTCCTGTGCTCCTTGCATGGATTTGGGCAAAGCGTTGAGTTGAGCTGAAAGTTGCAGCAGGTGCTGTCTCAGGCCCAGGGGCCTCGGCGGGCAATCTGGGCCAGTGAGTTCGCTCACACATCACCTATTTTGAGAAATGGGGACATCAGAAATAGAAAGGCCCTAATTCTACAGCCTAAAACTCTCATCTAGAGAGCTGGGTAATCAGCTAAGACAATAATTCCCAATCTTATGACATTTTCACAATGGAATCTTTTTCTAAGTGCTTCAAAATCTTTGAGGGAAAAAAAATGGGCTAAATTGTCTTTGAAGATGTAACAGAAGTTACCAGCAGCCTAGGGGCAGAATAGGCTGGCGAAGTCATGAAGGATGGCCCTGTTTACACTTTCTCTGCAAGGCCAGCGCTTATCGGTTCGAGGGAGGATTATGCCCTGATTTGACATGGCAGCCTATAAAATTTCTAGCAGGAAAGGAAGATTATTTGGGGAAATTCTGGTAGAAATGAATGAAATTAAATATGTTTCTACTAGTGCTTGATCAATAATGCCCAAAACCGAGGCAGAGTCTCTTGCTTAAGACAAGCAATAAATATCCAGAGAACAGAAGGTTTGCCAGTTCTACAATTCAGGATGTTTTCGTGATTATTTCTCCTCATCGCAGACATTTCCTGGGAGCCTTGGTTTTGGCTGAGGCTAGATGCACACAAAGTTGACACTGGCCAAATGAAAGATGTTTGCCCACATCTACGCTTCCTTTTCTTTTCCTCCCCTGATTTCTAAGAGCACTGTCAGGGTGGGGGATGGTTCTGAAGATCACTCACCAAGGCACACTGGAAGGATATCAATCATTATTTATGAAATATTTATAAAATATGGGCTTTGGGCAAAGAACTGTGATGGATGCTCCCTGGAGTTCTGACATGAGGGGAAAAGATTGTAAAACCATGTCAAGGGGTGAGCACTGCTGGGGAAAACAACAAGCAAGGCAGCAGCTGCAAAGAAGGAGCCAGTCCAGACACAGAAAAGAAGCAGAGCCTCACCACCTCGGCAAAGGGGACCTGCGATCCCGTGGGCAGCGATGGGAAGGAGGGACATGGACAAAGCAGAGAGGGGGAGGTGACATGCGTGTGAAGCAAAGGGGAGCGGTAGTCAGGAGCTGTGGCCATAGGAAGCATGCCATCCCTGGAGTTACTCAGACAGTTTTTTGTGCCAGAGGTGAGCATGGTCTAAGGATAAAAATATTGTGAAATTAAAAGAATATGGCAGGGGTGAATTGATGCACTGACCAGACCTCCATCCCTGTCCAGCCCACAGGCCTAGTTCTCAGGCATAAAGAGCAAAGATCTAGATTGAAGAAAATGGGAGGAGGCATCCTGGAAGAAAGTCGGCAGGGAAAACGGAGCTAAGGTTAACCTGATGGGTGTAACCCAGGCGGAAGCTATATAGAAAGGCTACTGGAGATGTGGGAAGACTTAGCCATGGGTAGATTAAAAAAAGGAAACTAAGCAACATTTTGGAAAAAAAGAAAGCAAGTATTAATTCCAGGAAAAACAAAAAGTTGTATATGGAAAAAAAGCCTAAATCATACTAGACTCAAAAGTAAACACTTTCTTATTTGTAATAACACAAGTACTGAATAATGATTTGTCCAAATTTTGCCATGCTACCACTTTGAGAGGATGGTGGGACAAGATGCTGATTTAAAGAGAGGTAAACGTTTACCATTCTGTAGATATTGCCTAAAATTGATGAATCAAGAGATTGCAATAAAAGCAATATATTGTTTAAACATATAGTTGAAGTAAATACTTAAAAACTTAAAAGAATTGAAAAATTCTTTTAATTTAAAAAGTGTTGGGGTGGGAGTGGGGACTGCTGTTTATAAGACCATTAACACTATTTGACACAAACACACATGAATGTACATACACATGTACACACACATGTATAAACACACACACACATGCAAGTCCTACTTTGATTTACAAAAAGATAAAAATGAAGAAAGAAAAAGAGAAAGCCCTTGCCTTCCACAAGGGAGCATGAGAAGGGCGATGCATTGTGACGAGGAGAGAAGATGCTTGCAGGGTATCTCGGGAAAAGCCCAGATCTTCTAGTCATCAGAGAAACATGACATTCAAAATCTTCATTTTTCCTTTATGCTTTCAAAGGAAACCATGAGGCCCTTGGGACAGGGGCCATGAGACCCAGGGGTCACTGGGATGTGGTGTCACGCTTTTGTCCACACGTTGCCCTCTTAGTAGGGGTCCGACCACTTGGCCCACAGACACCCTTGCTGCACTTACCACCACCAGGGGCTGGTCAGCACCCATCAATCACAGCAGGGGGATGGGCACATCTGCTGGTTGGGGCCACATGAGTGGAACTACACTTACAGCCTCCTGCAGCCCTGCTGGGGAAACAAGCCCCTTAGGAGCCTCCTTTGGCTCCTGTCGGGTTTTGCTCAGGAAAACCCTTGAAAAACCCTAATCTAAGCCGCCTGTCCCATGGGAGAGAGACCATCATCAAAGCCAAAACCCTAGTGATCAAAGGAGAACTATTTTCAGACAGTGCAAAGAGCATAAATCTCATGCCTCTTCCCAAGCACGCATTTTCTGAACTTGGATATTGTGTCCACCCCAAAAGGCTGCAACCACTTCCTAGGCTCTTCACGGCTCCTAGGAGCCGCGATAACTTGCAGCTACACAGGCACACTTCACACATGGTGACTCTGTGTCTCTGCTAAGAAGAAAGATGGAAGCTCTGACCCCCTCGGCCTCTCGCAGGCCTGGCCCTGTCAGCGTGCTCCTGAGAACCAAGGTCTGGCTTGCACTGAGGCAGTGGGTCAGGAACCTTCTGAGTGACTGGTCTTGTCTCTGCTCAGCCCTGCAGCTCCGCAAGAGCAGCGATGTCTCCAGGCCAGCCAAGTGCTGCTGGACCTCGCCGCGGGAAGGACTCGGTGGATCTCGGGCTGAGCGAGGGGGACGGCAGCGTGTGCAGACAGCTATACCCGCTGCACTGTCCTGGCTTAAACACAGCCCACGGCCTGGAGTCTCCATGGCAGCACATTCACAGGACAATGCAGCCCCTGGCCAATGCTGTTCATTCTTTAAAAAAAAAACAACAAAAAAAAAACACGCTTTTATTTCCCTTTTTCTGAAATCCAACCCTGCTCCAAGTTCAAAGGCAGCACCAACAGATTCCCAGTTCCTTGGGAGGCCAAGAATAAGACGGGAGAGCCGTGGATAAGACGGGAGAGCTGGGGTTTTGATTCCCAGCTCAGGATCTTACGGAACTCCCAGGGCCTCAGTTGCCTCAGTGAGGTGGGAATAAAATCTGCCTCCCGGGTTTTATTGTGAGAAAGCTTAATGACAGTGGGTCTGCAAAGCCCGAGTGCTGGGAGGAGAGGGGTCCCCTCCCCACCCCCAGCCCTCCACACCCCATCCTCCCAGTCTGACCTTTGACCCTCTCTTCCTCTCTCATTTTCTCTCGGCCTCTCTTTTCTGCCTGTAAGGTAATCCTGGGTATGAGAGGTAATTCTCTGCGGTAAATTCACAGATAAAATCGCACACTTATAAAACACGATGCTCCACCTAGGGAAAGAGGCCAGTACTTTCTAACACATTCTTCTTGGCAGAAGATGTAGCCACTAAAAGAGCAAACACTTTGGAGCCCCAGATTGCTGTAAAATTCCTGCTGCGCCTCTTAATAGCTGTCAGCCTTTGGTGACTTGTTCTTAGCCAGCGCTGAGCAGTGACTCCACAGCTCCAGGGAGGTGGGGTGGGGGGTGGTCAGGGCAGGAAGGGGACTGGGGACCCGGAAGGTGGAGGCAGCCAGGGTCGGGAGAGGAGAAATTCTGGCCTGGAGCCTAGGAAGTGGTTGCAGCCTTTTGGGGTGGACACAATATCCAAGTTCAGAAAACGCATGCTTGGGAAGAGGCATGAGATTTATGCTCTTTGCACTGTCTGAAAATAGTTCTCCTTTGATCGCTAGGGTTTTGCTTTGATGCTGGTCTCTCTCCCATGGGACAGGCGGCTTAGATTAGGGTTTTTCAGGGAAAGGAGCAAGTCCCTGGAGGTGGCCTTAAGGGCTGTGATAGGAATGCCCCCTCCCCCACAGACAGCACTGCGGGGTCCTGAGACATGTTCCCTCCGAGCCCCTCTCTGCTCAGGCTTGAGAGCACGCTGTGATTCAACTCCCCAGAAGTGTGTGTTCTTGCCTTCTCTTGCCTTCTCTTGAATCCCCTCCAAGCTGACTCTCTCCCCAATCCACCCAAACCAGCCTCGTCAATGTCACCAATGACCACCATATTGGCAAATCCGGTAGTCAGTTTTCCTCGTCCCTTCTCCACAGCTTTCGACACAGCTGATCGCCCCTCCTTCTGGAAAGACTTTATCCCTGTGGGTTCTAAGACATCATAGGCTCTTGTGCCAGGAAACTTTGGCAAAGACTTTAAAATGGGAGAGAAAAACCCAAGCAAACTTCACTGAGCGTCCTGTCGAGTGCACCCTTCCAGGTTCTCTCTACGTTTCACTGAGCTACTTTACAGGTTACAGAAAACTTGTAGAAAACTCCTCTGGAGGGCTGGCCCGTGGCTCACCTGGGAGAGCATGGTGCTGATGACACCAAGGCCTCGGGTTGGGATCCCTATATAGGGATGGCCGGTTGGCTCACTGGCTGAGCGTGGTGCTGACAACACCAAGTCAAGGGTTAAGATCCCCTTACTGGTCATCTTTACAAAAAAAAAAAAAAAAAAAAACTCTTTCGGAAAACCGAGAGCAAAGCAACTGACTGTTGACTGTGGGAATGCAAATCACTCGTGTCTGCTGGGATGCGACTAGAGACTGTCCTGGGGATAGAACTGTCATGCACCTATTTGCAAATTCATTTCACGATTCCCTAGTGCCTCAAGAACGTGGGTTCCTTCAAGCCTCTTTGCACGGGTAGTAACATCCGATTGGTTCCCTCATGCGTTAATGTTAGGCACGAGCACAGGTGTTCATTCTGTACTCGTGTGAGAGTCTTGATTTTGCCTTTTGAAAACATTCTTCTGTCACTCCCTCTCTGACCCTGCTTTCCTGGCCATAATGTCTCCGTCTTCTTTGCCAACTCTTTCTCTTCTCCCCAGCTTTAAATGTGGCCCTCAGCCTGGTCCTCAGATCTCCGTGTTGATCTATCCACCAGCCTTTCCAGGTGAGCCAGTCCAGCCTAGTGATTAGAGATCACCGAAATGTTAAAGACACTCAGACTTACTCAGCCAGCAGCATCCTCTACCATGTAACCAGCCTAGTAAATCCAGCCTCCTCGACATGTCTATTCATGTCTAACACGTCTCTCACTGGTTGTCTCCAAAGCACCGTGTGTGGTTCACATTTTCACGTGTGCAAATCTGCTCTTCCCTGTGGCACCTCCCTGACACCACCCTGGCGCAAGCCACCATCAACTCTCACCTGGAAAAGCCAGTGGCTTCCTAATTGGAGTCCCGCTGTCCACGATCACTTCCCCTATGGGTTGAATTGCATCCCCCGAAGTCCAGGTATTAGAAACTTAATTCCCACTGTGACAGTGTTAAGAGAGGGAAGGGATGGGAGAGGGAGGGGGACGAGGAGGAGGCAGCCGTCACTTACTCAGCAGTGACCAGGGCCAGCACTGTGCACCTTCTCTGTCTGCTATAACCCACTAGCCCTGCCAGGAGGGCAGAGGTTCTGTCCCTGTTTTACAGAAGAGGAGGCTGAGGCTTCGGGGGCTTCAGAGACTTGCCCAGGGCCACACGACCCTGCCTGGCAGTGCTCAACTGCTTATCCTGTTAAAAGGTCACTCTGGTCGTTGTGAGGAGCAGAGGATACAACAGGGAAGCGGGGATCAGAGAGAGCATTTGGAGCTTAGTGTAGAAGCCCAGCAGAGCGTCACAGTGACCAGGACAAGGGGGACTGAGTCAAGAAAGAGGGGCACGGACAGCTGAGTCTATGTTTTAAGAGTGGATTTAAGAGACCTTGCCGAGCTTGAGTAACGGTGGCGAGAGAAGAGACTCAGGACAGCTCTGGGAGTTTGGCCTGAGCATCTGGGTGGATCATTCCCTGAGAAGGTGAAGACTGGGGACTGGGAGAGGGTCCAGGACTGGGCAAGAAGTGGGGACAGAGGGATCGCGGGCTCGTGGCCAGCTGTAGCTGGAGTTGCCGCCAGGTCCCCTGCTGTGTGGCTCCCTGGCGCTTGCTCCTGGCGGTGCTGATCACGTGGATCACTCACGGGTCATGATTCCTCATCTAACGTGCAGCCCTCCATCAGACGTGGACTGCACGAGTTGTCGCCAGGTCCCCTGCTGTGTGGCTCCCTGGCGCTTGCTCCTGGCGGTGCTGATCACGTCGATCACTCACGGGTTATGATTCCTCATCTAACGTGCAGCCCTCCATCAGACGTGGACTGCACGAGTTGTCGCCGTGGGCCCCTGCTGTGTGGCTCCCTGGCGCTTGCTCCTGGCGGTGCTGATCACGTCGATCACTCACGGGTCATGATTCCTCATCTAACGTGCAGCCCTCCATCAGACGTGGACTGCACGAGTTGTCGCCGTGGGCCCCTGCTGTGTGGCTCCCTGGCGCTTGCTCCTGGCGGTGCTGATCACGTCGATCACTCACGGGTCATGATTCCTCATCTAACGTGCAGCCCTCCATCAGACGTGGACTGCACGAGTTGTCGCCGTGGGCCCCTCTCAGTCGCCCTGTCAATCACCACAGCAGCCCCAGCATCCAGCACAGAAGCCCTGGCACACGGTAAGTGCACAACAGACGTTTCTTGAGTGAATTAGCAAAAGAATGGGAGAACTCAGGCACAGAAGCACCATGCCGCCCGGCCCACTTCAGTAAAAGTCAGCAGCCCTTCTGGCAACGTGGTCCCTTGTCTTCCCCAAAGGCTCCTTTAAAATCAGCTATAATGGAACTCATTTTTGAATGACTGTCTACATATTTTATGACATATTCTAAAAAACCAGAATCATAGAGTCCAATAAACAACTACAGTCAGGGCCAGCCCGGTGGCGCACTGCGCTAGTGCGCCGCTTGGGAAGCACGGTGGCGCTCCCGCCAAGGGTTCGGATCCCACATACAGACCGGTTCCCGCTCACTGGCTGAGCGAGGCGCGGGGGCAAC
>NW_007729171.1:230896-251688 GCF_000696425.1 Galeopterus variegatus
GATCCCGTTGCCGGTCCCGGTCCAGTGCGGGGGCAACACTGAGGGTTGCGATCCGTTGCCGGACACGGAAAAAGACAAAAAAAAAAAAACAAAAAAACAAAAAACAACAACTACAGTCATTAACCTAAATCATCCTCTGGGACAACCACAGTCCCAGCCAGGCATTCCCTTAAAGGACAGCACAGCCTCCACGGAGCACACGAGGTGCTTCCCCAAACAGTGCAAGGGAAGGGAGTTTGATTCCTTTAAGCTCCTGACGTGTGTTCCATGAATGTCTGGAGTCACAGCTGTGAATCCGTATTTGAGTCGCCAACTTGGGAGAAAGCACACGTGGGTCGTTTCTGACTCACGTGCACCTCAGCCTTCGTTTTCCTCCTGCTGATGGGTAACCACCGCAGCAGCCCAGGCTCTGCCCTCTGCCCACCATGTTGCAGAGGAACAGTCTGTTCTGGGTGGCACAATTTGAGAAATGGTATCCCTTTGTCCTGCCTGGGTGATGCATCAGATCTAAGAAGAAGCTTCCATGTCTATCTGAGTGGGGAGATTGGGACGTTAAGACTTGTTAAGAAAATGGGTTGCCTCTTTGGAAAATGACCATCCTGGCAGCTCCCTGCTTGGTCAGAGTCGAGTACTTAATGGGCCTTGCTGAACATGGCTGTGATCAACAGGAGGGACGGCGGTGGGGCTGGGAGGGCCGGAGACACTGAGAAACATGCTCTTTTCAACGTGAGAATGAACCATAATGACTCAGAGGGGTGCTGATGCTTTGTGCCAGACTCCCAATGGTGGAATACGTGCAAATGCCTTCAATTTTGTTATCGAGACACCATTGATTCTGGAACATGGCTGTGTGCGTGTGCGTGCTCTTCACCGCTGGAGACATGGCCCTTCTTAATGAGCTCTGGAGCAAGTGCAAGAGGCTTTCAGAGCTGCGTTGCGAAAAAAGCCATTTGGCTGTCAGCAGAGCTCCGCAAAGCGAGGCAAATGCAGGATTTGGGGAGTGAGTAGATGAATTTGCAGAGAAGAACATGGCGTAAGGCAGCCAGGCTCAGCAGATGAAAGTACAGGATGCCCCGTCACAATGGAATCTCACATAAGCAACCAATTATTTTTTTTGGATATGTCCAAATATTACATGAGACATACTAAAAAATAATAATAATATATTGTTCATCTGAGATCCCGATGTACCAGGCTTCCTGTATTTTACCTGCAGCCCAGCCTGGGTAGCAAAGCCCTTAGTGCTGGGTCTCAAATGCGTTTGACGTGTGGTTTCTGAGGCCTGACTTTTTGTTTCTGAAAATTTTAACCTCTCAACAGAATGCAAATTAGTTCAACAAGTAACATAACACGCTGCTGCTCAGCATGGTAGCCCCGCTTCTCCCTGCTTCTGTGCACACAGTACTCACAGCTCCTCCAGGGCCGCGTGGGCTGGACTCACTGCTGTGCATAAGGCATGCACCTGGGTCTCTACCAAACCCTGCAGGGTAGGGATTCTTGTCCTATTTTAAGGACGGCTGTGCAGAGCTCAGAGAAGGGCAGTAATCACCCAAGCTCACACAGCACATCAGCCAGAGAAAAACAGATTCTGTCCGGCATAAGCAGATGCGAGAGAATTTTACTAGAAGAATAAAGGGCAGTGCCCAGCATTGCAGCTGTGCATCCAGAGCTGCAGAACCAGTCAGGTGAGGGGCTGCAGATGCCAGGACACCTGAGTGTAGGGTGTCTCAGCAGGACACCTGCACTGCTAGCCTCAGACAGAGGCCACCACAGCCTCAGGGAACTCTCCTGGTTGTAGCCTCCTTTTCCCACGGTTCTGAATCAGTTCAGGGCAGACATCTGATTGGACAGGTAATTCAAGGAAGGCACATCTGATTAGCTGAGAAGTTCAGGGCATGAACACCTGATTGGCCCAGTAGTTCAGGGCAAGCTCATCTGATTGGCCGAGTCAGGCCATGTTCCCAACTTCCAGGAAGGCTGTGAAGCCAGAGCGGCTGATGATCTGAGAGTCTGTAGTGCAAGGACCGCTATCCTCACCAAGACTCCGGAGGGCAGGTAATGGAGAAAAATAACCCCAACAGCAAACATCTGCTATGCTCACCTACTAACCGTGGGCTGGAGAAATGAAGTGGCCCAGGCTGGCCCACATCCAAGGTCGTCTATCTATCCCTTCCTGCTGCCCCCCTGCACACCTGGATCCTGGGTGGGCTCGAAAGCCAGCACCACTCGTCCCTCTGCAGGCCCCTCCAATGCCACACGTCCAGGCTCAAGTTGCAGAGAACATTGCAGGTGACACCACCAGCAGAATGAATAAACTAGCTACGAAAAAGGCGTTGCCCATGACAACAATACCCTAAGCCTGGCACTGGCACTGGCACTGCTCCAAGTAACAAAACCTTTCTCATCTACTACCTCGTTATCCCTGCAAATCGTCGATAGCACAGATAAGCGTGGCAGCCATATGTCCCAGCTTGCTGGGACAATCCCCGTTTTATACCTGTTGCCCCAGGATAATTACCGGTAGCACCACCTCGTTGTTAAAACTGTCCAGTGTGGAGGATCGATGGTCAGCCTACAGATGAGGGGACGATGGCTCAGAGAAACACTAAACTACAGAAGGGACTTGTCACATCATGGGGCTATTTCACTAATGTGTTCCTAGATGGGGCCTCGATCCTAATTTTCTCCCATTTGTACATCAAGGCGACAGAGCTAAGGAGGAATAGAGCCCACATGTGAGCCGGGTCTGACTGCGTGCAGAACCTGGTTTCTTCTTCACCCTTCATCGGGTCACTCTCATATCCAAGAGCAGTTCTTATGCAAGGAAGTGCCGGCCACTCAGAGTGCAAGAGCCAGAGCAGAATCAAATCAGCCCTTTGTGGGCTGCCAGTGCCTGCTCGCCAGGTGTGCGTGGCCTGGTGACTTAGCCCTGGAGAGGCTTCCTATACTACAGGAGCCAGAGCACCAAAAACTACAATTCCCAGGTGCCCTTGCAGCTGGGGTGTTGTGTGCAAATTAGGCACTGTGTGTAAATGTGTTTCCTCCAATTATACGCTCGTGGCACAGCTCATATTGGGCTCCTGGAGTCTGGCCACTGGCTTCCTTGGTATTGAGAGGCAGCTGTGCAGGTGGCAGCAACTGACCCCTGGATCACAGCCCCTCACAAAATTCTGGAAGTCAGCACTTCCAAGGACAGCCTCCCTCCTGATCCCCATATTCCTGGCTGTGGCCAAGCCTTCCTGGAGACCCAGCCCAGGACCTGTGACCCTAGCCTGTCCAACATCCTGTGTCTTGAAACCTAAATCTAGACTGGTACTTGTTTTCTGCAGCTGAAACTTTACTGATGGCCCTGGTCATTTTTATTAAAAGCAGAAAAGACAACAAATGTTTAAATTGTGCCCATTTTACAGATTAGGGGTGTGAAAGCACAGGGAGGATAATCAACTCAGAGTCCTGCCAAGACGACTCTCCTGCCTCTTAACCATGGGCAGGAGAGGGATCCAGTGCAGACTGGAGCTCATGGCCCCTGCATGCCCTGAACCCCAAAGCACAGCATTTCCTTCCCAAAGGAGCTTAGGCATCGACTCCTGTCCAGTCTTCAATGCGATTCCACTGTAGAGCTACTAGGAAATGGGATTCACGACACTTGTAGAAAACAAATTTTAAAATGCAGTAAAATAAAAGCTGATTGTTTTGAGTTGATAATGCAACTTATGATCCATTGTAATGGACGCATATGTTATGCAGATTTATGCACATGCTTCCGAATGTGAAATTGCATAATCTCATACCTTGCCCTTCTAAATGTCTTTGGCAAGATGCAGGGTTTGCATCAGGGGGTGTTTGGACACCAAATTGAGCTTGAATAAAGAGATTAGAGAAAAAGAAACCTCTGGCCCATCATTTTCCACCTCATTTCAGCCACAATTTCATGGCTCTATCTTCAGGATCAAGCTGCAATGCTGTTAATGTCCTTAATGCAGGCTAAGAGTCTGGGGAAGCGTTACATAGTCCCACCTGCCGCTGTGGCTGCAGCTGTGGCCTCAAAACCCAACAAGGAGGGTGTCCATCAGGCCTGACCCCTGCCCAGCCCCCATAGGGCAATGAGCCCTGGAAAAATGGGAGCCTCTTCTGTCCCATTGCGTGGGCAGGTTTCCAACTGGGGGACAGGGAGTAGGGCACAGATGCTGGGCATGATGGCTGGAGAGGGGCCCCAGGATTTGTACTGAATCCAGTGCCTGCCTGATCTTCCCAGGATGCAGCTGGGAAGAGGCGGCTCTCTCTATCCAGTGTTCCCAGGCTGAGCCTGAACTCTGCAGCAGGAGAGAAGCAGGACCCGCCACTGCTGACAGTCCAGCCACAGCCTGGGACACCCGGGGCTATGAAGGCAGCCCTGGAGCCTCTCCTACCACCTCTTCTCATGAAAGGGCTTCCCAGCAAGGCTTGGAACGGGAAGGAGGAGGCGCCCCAGGTGAGTAGCCCCACCCCTCCTTCTGCCGTCAGAGAAGGGCAGCATGCCGAGCGTGCAGAGCCGGCCTGGGAGCTGGCCCCTAACTCTGCACCTGCCCTCTGTCACCACTGCCACCCTGCCTGTCCCCTCACAGAGATTTGAGTTCTTCTGCTCCCCGACCTCTGGTGGTGACCACCAGTGACCGGTGACACCTTCCATGCAGTCCCGGGTGGCCGGTCTTGGCCCACTTGCGGTTTGCCCTTCCCTTTCCAGACACACACCAGCCCTTCCTGAATGCCCCCTTCAGGGTTTGAGGGGGTGACAGGCTGGGGTTAACAGACCCTTAAAACCCGTTGTACAGACTAGATCACAGACCCCTCATGTGCCAGGTTGGGTCACAGACCCCTCACGTACAGGTCGTGAGCTAGGTAATTGGGAAAAAAACCTGGGAGCCATTGACAGAGCTGACAGGTTCATCCCAATGCGAGCTCGGTCCTCAGCTTCCTCAGCAGATCCAGCAGCAGCCGCAGCAGTGGCCTCCTGGGGGCCCTGGTGGCAACAGCTTGCAGCAACAGCCTCCAGCAGCAGTAGCGGCCTCCCTGAGCCGCCCCCCGTTCGTCCCGGGGGAGGGGAGGCACTGTGGATCAGAGCCACTTGTCCTGTATACTTAAGTCCGATAACCCAGGAACTCCTGGGTGGAGTCAGACAACCAAAGAACACCTGGGTGCACATGCATGTTTACATCAAATGCTCGGCAAGATTCTGAACATCTGAGGGGCCCTGACCATTTCCTTCACTTTCCCTACGGGGAGGACACCAGCAGGGACTCCCTCTGGTTCTAGGGAAAAATCCTAGCCCTGAAGCCAGGAGTCTGCTGGCCCTGGGTGAGCCCCCGGGCACCTCCTGGCCTCAGTTTCCTCATCTTTAATACTGAGAGATTCATCCCTACCTCCGAGAGACGGTGGTGGAGAAATCTCATTGCTCCTGCCCGGCACATGGCCACTGCTCCTGAAATGCTGGGAGCAGCTTTTTCTCCTCTTTTAAGAGTGGTTTGAACCTTTCAGAGGTCATGAAACCCTTGAATATTGATGAAAGGACTGACCCTCTTCCCAGGTAAAAGAAAATGCACACTACATAAAAATTAGGTAGAATGTCAGGGGTCCCCAGGCCACCTCCATAAGCCTTCACTTAGGGAGCAAGAGCCCAGACGCTGCCCTGTCCATTGGAGCCTGCAGGCCACTGTGCGAGCTGCCCAGTGACTCCGACCCCTGTGGGAGGAAGGAGGCAAGGAGCCAGGAGTGAGCAGCACAAGGGAGAAAGGAATCTGCAGGCTGCAGAGCGCTCTGCCTCCCCTGCCCCAGCTCCCTTCCCAGGTGAGAACTCCCCACCTGCCTGGGAGAGAACAGGGAGGGATTCCTCTGTGGAGAGGGCGTTGTGCAGGTGGAAGGAGATGACGTGACCGGGAGGGAGTTGCTCTGCAGAAGTTGCATCCACACCCCGCACCCCTTCTTCATGGGGTCACCTCTCCCAGCACCATTGAAATATCAGGAACTTGATGTTATCTGACTTCCTGAGAAACACACGAAAAATCACCCTTGCATATTGAATTATTTTAAATGCCGTGGTACTCAGCTTCATTATCAAATATTCCATTTTGTTTATAAATGCAATATTCCTTTGGCCATTTGTGGCTGTTTTGGAAATTCAATTTCTCATTAGCACTTCCCAGACTTGAAAAACATTTCATTAGGAAGTAAAATATGCGTGGAATGTAAATGTGCGTGCCGCACAACCAGACGTCACTGGCAGTGTTTGTGCTCTTGTGTCTTCCCCTCCTCTTCCTGCTGCCTGGGGGTGGGGGGCACCTCGTGTCAGGTTTGGGGGGACGCCCAGCTCCGCTCCCCCAACCCTCTGCTTGGGGTGGGGTAGGGGTGCCGGCAGGGAGGTAAACCAAGACAGCACCAGGCTGTGCTCAGGAAAGGGAAGGGGTGGGACGTGCACCTGGGACCGCACTGTGACGTCCACGGGATCAAGTGGCCACCCCCTTGGTCATCATTTTAGGATTCCATCCGGCGCTTCACACGTGCTTACTCTGGGACATATGTCATTATAAGAAAGAAGTCACGTCTTGTCATATAAGAAGTCACATCTTCCATGCGTGCTTTCACTAAGCAAACACTTGCCTGGCGTGTGGGCATTTTTCTTGGTGTTTGAAGAACATCAGCATTCAAGGGGACTAAGATCCCTGCCCTGACAATAAACCTAATGAACAGGTGCATTAACAGATGACAAAAGGTGACAACGTGGAGAAGAAGGGGGAGCAGGATAAGGGGACTGGCTTGAGTTTGGGGTGCAGGTGGCAAGTTAAGTAGAGTGGTCGGGACGGTCTCCTGGAGAAGGTGACGGATGTGTGAGCCCAGGCGGGGAGGTGGTGTGGGGAAGAATGTTCTGGACAGAAGGGCCGGCAGTGCAGACTCTAGGGCCGATGGATGCGTGCATGGGAAGTTTGGGGAAGGGTGGGAAGTGGTGGGGCTGGAGCTGAGTGAGGGGCGGGGAAAGGAGATGGGGCAGGGAGGTCACATGGGGCTGGCCCTCCGCGTCTAAGCACTTCGGCTTTTACTCAAAGAGAAATGGGCAGCCCAGAGGGTTTTGAGCAGTCTCATGATGTGACCTACACTTTAAAGGATCACACCAGGAGCTGTGCCACGAGAGAGTCTCTGAGGGCTGGAGTGGAGGCAGGAGCCCAGCAAGGAGGCCACTGCAACCGTCCCAGTGAGACGGACTGACAGCTCAGCCAGGGAGGTGGCCGTGGATGGACTGTGAAGTGTTCCTACTGGGGATTTACTCTTGAAGGCAGAAATAACAGAATTCGGGCCGGCCCGGTGGCGCATGCTATAGTGCACCGCTTGGGAAGCGCGGTGGCGCTCCCGCCCGAGGGTTCGGATCCCACATACAGACCGGTTCCCGCTCACTGGCTGAGCGAGGCGCGGGAGCAACACCGAGGGTTGCGATCCCGTTGCCGGTCCCCGGTCCGGTACGGGGGCAACACTGAGGGTTGCAATCCGTTGCCGGACACGGAAAAAAGACAAAAGACAAAAAAAAAAAAAGAAATAACAGAATTCACAAGACGTGTGATGTGGGGTGGGAGAGAAAGAGGGAGGCTATTTCCAACCTGGGTGACCAACCGGAGGTGGACCACCCTGGGCCACAGCCAGGGTGCAGCAGGCTCCAGTGGGCACGTGTGGAGGGGACAGCTAGGAGCGGAGCACGGTCACAAGGAGCCTGCTGCATCCACGCAGGGAGGCAGGTGGGTCTGCAACGCAAGGCTGGAGATCAGGAGGGAAGTCTGGGCTGCGGCTTGTCAGCACCCAGATGGCATTAGAGCCAGGCCTAGATGAGGAAGTGACCGTGGACCAAGAAAAGGATGAGCCCAGGGGACGATCCGGCTTTAAGAGGAAGAATAGAAGAGGAGACACCAGAAAAGGAGGCTGAGAGGGAGCATCTCGTGGGGTGGGACAGAGACCACCGTGGTGTGATGTCTGGAAGCCCAGTGAGGAATGCGCGTCTGGGAGGGGACAGGAGCCTCTGGCCACAGGTTTCTGGCCCAGTTTGATGGGGACAGAGAACTGACCTTATACTTGGCAATGCCGTGGTCGTCCTCTGGTAACCGTGAGGTAAGCACTTTGGATGGGCTCATCTGGTCCTCACACACCAGGACAGTTGAGTGGGGACCGTCACTACCAGCATCTCACTGCTGGGGAAACACAGAGAGGCTCAGAAACATGGTCCAGGTCACACGACCAAGGGGCCCAGGCAAGTGGGGTCTGCAGGTGGAACCCTGCCCACTAGATGGGGTTCAGGGCCTGAGGCCTGGGTAGTTCCTTGTTCACAGTGGTCAGGATGGACATCCAAGTCCCAGGAGGGCTCCAACATCACAGGTTTGGAGACAAATCTCACCAGGCAGCTCCAAATGCAAGGCAGGGCTGAAGCCAGGAGCAGGGCTGAGGGAGGCGAGGAGCCGGGGCATGGGCCGGACCAGAAGTCACACCAGCTCCACAGGCACCGGGTGCAAACCCGTTCAAGTTCCTGGGACAGAGAAATACAGCTCTGCAGTGGGGTGCGGGGACATTGGTGCAGTTCTCTGAGGTGCCACCTGCACCAGGGAGAAGGGAGGGGTCTGCACTGAGTCAGTGCTGAGGGACAGGGAGGGGTCTCAGAGGCCACTGCCTGCAGTTGCCCTTGTCTGGGACTAGAGCCCACTGAGTCGGCCTAGGAAAGGGGGCAGGGGCCCGGGTGTGCTAAGCTTGGAAGTCAGAAGCTGGAAAGACAGGCCAAGCGCATTTTGCAGATGGATTCTCAGATGTTTTATGAGTTTCCCTGCGTCTCACAGATCAGCCAGAGCAGAATCAGGGGTTTGGATGACAGAAGATCCTGTGCCCACCCGTGCTCAGGTCCCGTCCCTTGAAGCAGACTGCCCATCCTGATGCATGTACTGTGGCTTGGGTGAGGAAATCAGCAAGCCACGTCCCGAGGCCGTGCATCCACTTGTGCATGTCCATGTTGACCCCACGGGCTCTGGAGCTGCACGGGGTCCGAGGGGTCACCATGCCTACAACCCACACTTCTCCACATCCTGGGGCTTGCACAACCCCTGCCGCTGCGCAACGGGCATTAGTGATGTCACTGGGCTGCCGGCAGGGGGCTGCCTGGTTCGGCCCCCAGACCCTCCCGTTCTGTCTCGGATGCCGCACAACTGCAATAGCCAAACAGGCCAGTCACCAATAAGTCGCAGGGATCTTTCTCCCGAGTCCACACTGGAAAGGCCAAGAGAGCTGTGGAACTTTGCTGCAGCTTGTGCTGTTGCCATGTCCAAAGGTGCTCCTTGGGCAGGCTGTCTTCGCTGATTTGTAATTTAATGGTGCCAAAGCACAGAACATCTTCACGCTCAGCAGGAAAACGGCTCCTTCCTGGCCCTTCGCAGCACCGTGAGCTCAATTTGTCCAGCCTTTTCCCCAAAGTGGCAGGTGTCACTTCGCAACCGAGCTGGACCTGTGTAAGTCTGTGGCAACCAGCAGGGTCTACAGAAACAATCTGAAAGAGAGGTCACCAGGACCCGGGCTCCATCTGTACACAGATGAGGACGTGCCTAACCCTGGAGGATTGAAAACTGCCTCCCAGGGTCTGAGGCCCTTGTCAGTCTCCTGGGATCCAGGCTGAGGCTGGCTGCCCTGGCACCTGGAAAGCAGGCACAGGATTGCTACACCATCTGTGTCCTTTGCCAGGTCTGCCACGAAAGCACCACAGACCGACGGCTTAGACAACAGACATGTATTCTCTCATCCTCTGGAGGCCGCAAGTGCAAGACCCAGGTGTAGCTGGGCTGGTTCCTGCTGAGGCCTCTCTCCTCAGCTTGCAGATGGCGTCTCCTCCCTGTGTCCTCACGTGGTCACCCCTGTGTGTCTGTGTCCTTATCTCTTCTTATAAGGACACCAGTCAGATTGGATTAGGGCCCAACCTACTGATCTCACCTTAATTTTATTATCTCTATCAAGGCCCTACCTCCAAATACAGTACTGCCCATCAGGACTTCACCATATGAATTTGGGGGGACACAGTTCAGCCCTAACACCACCTACATCCTTCTACACAGGAAGGGAACTGCGCAGGTCAAGACTGAGTCTGAACAGGAAGATCCAGTCCAGAGCTCCGAGGGGGCCTCGCCAGGGTCCCCAGCAATCCCGTGGCCACTGCTCTGTTCCCCTCCCTGCCTGACAGCAGCGTGGGGCAGGGCCTGCCCGCGTTCTCCTGTAGCAGCTGCTGGTGGCTTCCCTCCCATCTGCTGTGTTCATGTCTGGGGCTGCGGCCATAAATGGCCACAAGCTGAGTGGCTTCAAAGAACACAGATGTAGTCTCACAAGTCTGTAGGTCAGAAGTCCCAAGCCAAGGTGCTGGCAGAGCTGCACTCCCACCGAGGCCCTGGTGGAGGGTCCTTCCTGGCCCCTCCAGCTTCTGGGGCTCCGGGTGCTCCTTGGCTTGTGGCCACATCACTCAGACTCTGCCTGTGTCTTCCTGTGGCCTCCTCCTCTCCTCTCCTCTCTTCTGTGTGTCTCAAATATCCCCCTTCTTTTCCTTATAAGGACACTTGTCATTGGAATTCAGGCCCATCTGGATAATCCAGGACGATCTCATCTCAAATCCTCAATTTAATCACATCTGCAAAGACCCTTTTCCAAAGAAGGTCCCATTGACGGGTTGTGGGGATTAGGACACAGACACGTCTTTTGGGAGGACACTGCTCAGCCCACCCACGTGCTGGCTCAGCCTCCTCCCCGGTGGTCCTCTCGGTGCTGCTGGCTGTGCACGCAGGGCCAGCTCCCGCCTCTGTTTTTCTCCACCCTTCCCCTGGGGAGGTCACCCCGTCTCTCGGCCCCGGCTGACTACTGCCACGTCTCTGTCTGCAGCCCACACCTCTCCACTGCTGCCCGTCTCTCTACTTGACGCTTCCATGTGCGCATCTTCCAGGTGTTCCGTGACATCCCGTGTGCTCTTCCCTGTCCTGGTGGGCTCAGCCCACGGCCTCACATCCGCCCATCGCCCAGGCTGGCCCCTTTCTTCCTCCCCTTCCTTTGTCCTCACTCTCCACCAAACCCCACACAAGGCATCGCGGTGCCCAGCACGCCTCTCCCGCAGCCACACCTGCTCCTCCTGGACTTTTCAGAGCCTCCAGGAGTCTCCCCACCTCATGCTTTCTCCCTGCAGTCTGCTCGCTACAGAATGGCCACCATAAACTTTTAAACATACAAAGTAGATTAAGTTACTTCCCATCTTAAAACCTTTAAGAAGCTTCTCACGCTCTTAGAATAAAGTCCAAAACCCTTACTGCACGTATGGGCCCTGAGGGACCTGGGCTCCTGCCTCCTGCTCTTGCAGTCCCGCAACACCCATATTCCTGCCACCGTCGTCTCTGGCCACGCCTCACACAGGCCGACCGCAGGGCCTTTGCACAGACGTTCTGCCTGGAATGCCATCTGCCCACTCTCCCTGTGCCCAGCTCCTTGTCATTCAGGCCTCCACTTACAGGCCACCTCACCGCCTGCTGTGTCCTTGGGGTGAGCCCTACCACAGCAGTCGTGCAGTAACCAGGGTGGGGTAGTCACGACAACAGGCAGGAACAGCTTGCTGACCATAAAGAAGGGACCCAGGGATTATGCACTGGTGGGGGAACAGCTGGTCCAGCTGCCTGCATCACAAGGCCACCAAAGATAACAATCATGTTCATGAGTGGTGACGTGAGCCCGTGTCTTTGTTAGCAATTGCTTCTTGGCTTTTTCCACTGTTCGCGTGAACTGCCCGTTTAAACTTGGACTCCCCCAGGAGGTGGCATGGGGAAACTGCATATGCTTCTGGGTCCTCATCCCCATGATCCATCATCCTGCACATAATTACCTTTCTAATAAAATTCTTAAAGAAATTTTAATAAATTTTAAAGAAAATTTAATAAAATTTTAATAAAATTTGTTATTGCATAGAAGTGTGTGCTTTGTTTTTCGGTGTTAAGGTATCTTCTCGGTTTGGTGGGCGTTTTGACTTTAGCCCATCTTCAGGCACCCCTGACTTCCCCGTCACTCCCTGTCCTGAGCCTGTTCTTGTCCTGCACAGCAACCATCAGTCACAGATTATAGAGACACATTTCTTGGGATCTTTGCAGACTGTACCCCATCAACACGAGGCCACACAGTAGGCAGTTGGTGTGCCTGCTGAGCACATGAGAAAACATGTGGGGAAACACACGGGAACAGAGAGAATGCCACCTGCAGACCCAGGGCCCCCTGGAACCAGCCCCAGATGCAGCCAGTATGGATGAGTCTAAGACAACTCCCTGGAACCACGACAGGGAGCTCCTGGGTGCCAGAACCTCAGATGGAATGGAAAGTCCCAACCCCAAGGAACCTGGCAGAAGGAGCCGAGGCGGCCTCGCTGGATCAGTCAAGGGAGCTGCCGCGTGACATTCTCTCTGAAGGTGGAAAGCGGTCATTTCTGAAAACCAAACTCAGTGCAGGAACTAAATGTCCAAATATCGACAGAGTCCTTAGCACTGGCCACTGCCCTGGGGACTGGACACAGCCGGGACAGACAAGTCCCTGCTCTCCTAGACACCATGGTCCTCAGAGTGGACTGTCAAGAAGGCTTCGAAAAACGGTCAGGGCAGGCTTGCAAATTTAATGCGCATTTCAACTTATAGACGTGCTGACGAAATCTCCTTTCTGTCTGTCCTTCACGAAGCTGGTCTTGCTCCCAGCCCCCGCCACGGGCTAGCAGGGAAAACTCGCAGGTGCCCAACCCACTTCAGACCTTGTTGTGATAACCACCTCCTCCCAAGCTCACACCAGGCCTGGGGGTCCTGGTTTCTGGTGACCTCCAGACCCTGGGGATGTCAGCCCCTCCTGCTGTTCGGCCATGACCTGCCTCTGCAGGGGCATCTCACATCGCCCCCGCCCTCCGCTCAGTGTTCACAGCTCAAGTTGTGAAGGGCAGGTGCCGAGGGCTGTCATGGCCATAGTGTCTCCCAAAAGGACATGTGGACATCCTAACTTCCACCCCTGGGTAGGGGCCTTATTTGGAAACAGGGTCTTTGCAGGTTTGATCAGGTCAAGATGAGGTCATTGCGGAGACCCTAATCCAATACGAATGCTGTTCTTACAAGGAGACGGCCATGAAAAGCACAGGGAAACATGGGAAACAGCCCAGGAAGACAGAATCGGAGAGCAGAGCAATGCGTCCGCAGGCCAAGGGACGCCACGGGCTGGCGTTGTCCCTGGCAGCTCAGAGAGAGGCAGGGAATGGATTCTCTCTGACAGCCTCAGAAGAATCCACCTGCCATCAGACTTCTGGCCTCCAGAACAGTGAGGCAATAAATTCCTGTTGTTTAAACTGCCCAGGTGTGGTCCTTTGTTACAGTGGCCGCAGGACACTCACCACACGCTGTTCCCGTAGCCACCCCAGCCCCATCTTCTGCTGCCCGCGCCCAGCAGACCTCAGCAAAGTGGCCACGTCAGAGCCCTGGCTGGGAAGCGGATGGTGGCAGCTCTGAGCCACCTTCCCCATGCTCCCTTCTCCGAGGCACAGGAAGGAGCCAGGCCCTGCCCAGCATCCACTAGCCATGGGCTGGGGACATGGATGCCTCGAGGGTCACGTGGAGGGGCCGCCTGGGAGCCAGGCTGTGAATCAGCCGTGGCGTTTACCTCCTGCCTGCTCTGCACAACGCTGTGCCCCGCACGTCTGCACTTGGCTTCTGCAGCTCTCTCCCTACGGGCTCCTGTGGGCTCGTGGAGAGCGATTCACAGCTCCAGCAGAGCAGCCCTTCCTCCCCAGGCTTCTCGGCCCCTGCCTCCTCGGGCCTCTCCCTCCACGCAGCCATGGGGTGGTAGACGGACCCCTGACCCTGGCCCTTCAGAGACAGTCTCCGTGCACGGGGTCTCCACCCGCGTCCTCTCAGGACTGGCCTCTCCCTGGCTCCCGGCCTTCGCCTCCCTGGGCCTGGACTCTGGCTCTGTGCTTCAGCCTCTGGCAATAGCAACCCAGTCCTTCTGTCCACCTACAGGAACACCCAAGGCATGGAGTCCAAGAGTGGGCTGGGGTGACCCTCTGCCCAGAATGTCATGGTACCCACCGTTGCCAACAGAGGACGGGTAGACACTGGACAGGCAGAAAAACAATGAACGTTCATTCGCACGGGGTTCTCCCTCAGTGTTCAGCAAGACGATTATTCGTTTTTGTTAATCTGTGCTGGTCTGATCGCTGCATCACCCCGCTCTACCCAGACAAGCCCAGACTCTCTGCATCCCCGGGCTCAGAGCAGAAACCAGAAACCACTTAGTATCAGTGGGACGCTGCTCTGAGAGAATGAGATGGGACTAGGTGTCCCATGTCGGGGTGTTGGGGGAGGAGCCCTTCAGGGTCCCAGGAGGACACAGGTCCCAGGGGACACAGTGCCTCAGACTGGGAAGAGGTTGGGGGTCAGGAGAGGAGAGGATGGTGAGCCCAGAGTGGCTGAATCCTCCAATCTTGGCTTCCCAAAACAAGGAGGGTCCCCAGGCCCTGCACGTAAGCACCTCAAGAACACAGTGGGGGCCACAGCACCCCAGGCCTGGTGTGACCCGGGAGAGGGGTGGGGAGGGAGATGATGTCTCAGCAGTGACAGGTTGTACTGTCCACCAGCACCTCAAAACGAGGTCAGGCTTGAGTTTGCATTGATTTAAAGTAAGTGAAGAAATGTGGTTTTTTTCACGCGTCTGGGCTAAGATTCAGATCTGCTATGACTGGATGAAATGACAGGTCAAAACCGAGGAATGCATTTCTGCTCCTCAACCTGACCAGACAGAGTCTGACAAAAACTAATTCAGGCACGGAAGTACGTTCTTTAAAATACTCAACAGAATAACGCAAGTTCACGCTCCCTTCTGGGACCTCTGAGCCTGGGGTCCTTTCCCGGGAGATGAGACTTTGGGCATTTTCGCCACCAGGCATCTTCCCTCAGATGGGGACCAAGGCCTCCAGTACTGGGGTCTCTGGGTGGGGCCCAGCTGGAATGAGTCCAGGGGGCTGGAGTGGAGACAGAACTGCGAGAATGACCCAGCCTGGGAATCTTCCCCCCCAGGCACGCAGGAGCTGGGCAAGCCCGGCAGAGGAGCTAATGATGCACAGAAGAAACGTGTCGTCCAGAATCGATTGCCTGATCCGACAGCAGCCACCCACACCAGACATGTCCCATCTGTGTGACTCAGCTCACACGAAGACCAATTAAAAGCTTTGTAACTCCGAGGTCAAGGCTTTGCTCTGGCCCTGTCACCATGTTGAGTTTGCACATCAGACTTGTAATTTCTCCTAGAGTGGTTGTGATTTGCTACGGCAATTGGTACGCAGATAAGAAGGGTGAGAAGTTACCTTCCATGGGCACCTGGGCCAAAGCCCCACCAGAGGCTGTCAACACAAAGAGCTGAAAGAGGGCCCAGGTCACCCCGCTAGGGTCCCACTGGATGAGCGAGTGAGAGCCCCAATGGCCTGAGCTTACTGGGCACATGACCTACCCTTGTGCAACGTTAGCTCTGGCTATCAGGATGACCATGACCTGGGCATGAGCACCGATCAGGAGAATCACTCATGAAGCACACTTAGCACCAGCCTACTCATAGAGTGTCCTATAGCCAGTGATCTCTGCTTTGAAGGTAGGGAAACTGAGGCAGGTTTGTTAAGTGACTTTCCCCAGGTCAGGTGGAAAGTGGGGGATTATGATGTCAAAGCCCACACTCCTTGTGTTACCCACACTTCCAACTTCTACAGGGACAAGACCCCTGCCCCCAACAACCCACCTGTCATGAATGAATGACAGCCACCGCGTGCTGACTGCTTATTAGGCTATTGCATGATGATCTCATTTAAGCCACTCCACAAGCAGGGGTCACCAGACCAGCTCTGCAGACGAGGACACTGAGGCTAAAAGAGGCTGCAGGATTTGCAGCAGTCAGGGCACTTTGGGGTGGGAGAAGGAAGGTGCAGGCTCAGAGAACCCCCAACTCCCCAGATCCTAGCTCCTGGTATCATTTTCCCAGCATGACCATTCACAGACACGGGTCAAAGGAAACCAGGTGATTTTGTGTCTCTCCTCGCTTATTTTGCTTTGTGATAACTTTGAGAGGGAGGTACTGGAGAAAGTACTGTGAACAAACCCACAGACAGACCCTGCCCTCGTGGAATGTGGAGCTAAAGTGTGAGGAGAGAGCCAGAGATTAGTATAATGTGGGCAAAGGAGTGGCACAATGTTGGCTTGAACTGGGCACCCAATATTCTTTAATTAACAATATTATCATTTGCATTTATTGCATATGTCCTAACATATGTGGAGGAACACTTTTTTAGCCCTGGCAAGGGGCTGCTAGAGAATGAAGCCCCCACTCCAGCTCCGCCTCTAATGGATAACAGTGCAGGGCTCTGAATATTTATTGAACACCTACGTGCACAGAACCAGGCTTAGGGAGTTTAGTCTGAAGACCATCTCTTCCTGCAGCGACCGTTCCAGGGATGATTAAGCAGCTGCAGAGTGGTGTGATTTCAGATTATTAAAGTTGATGGCTGGGCTGTGATAAAACATGAAACAAGAAAGAGCTGATGTCCAGAGAGACTGCAGGCGTCCCCCTGGGCAATGGGCTGCTAGAGAATGAAGCCCCCACTCCAGCTCCCCCTCAGTGGGTCAAAGCCCAACTCAACACTTACTGTGTGACCTTGAATGAGGTACTTAAGGTGACCTGTGCTTGTGCTTCAGTTTCAGAGAAAGGGAGCTACGATACTACCAACTTCCTGGGATATCTACAAGTGACGTGTACCCAGGAAGCTCAGGCCACAGTGGCTCTCACTCGCTCATCTGGTGGGATCCCCCAGTGGGGTGACCTGGGCTCTCTTTAAGCTCTTTGCGTTGACAACTTCTGGTGAGTCTTTGGCTCCAGTGCCCATGGAAGGTAACTTCTCCCCCTTCTTATCTGCCTTTCTACTGCCATAGCAAATCACAACCTGTCTGGAAGAAATTACAAGTCTGATGTGCACACTCATCATGGTGACAGGGCCAGAGAAAAGCAGTGACCTCAGGATTGTGAAGCCTTTAATTGGTCTTCATGTGAGCCAAGTCACACAGATTGGACACGTCTGGTGTGGGTGGCTGCTGTCGGATCAGGTGATCGATTCGGGACAACACGTTTTCTTCTGAGGCTAATTCAAGGGCTTGAACCACAGCTACCATCTTCTGCATGTGTGCCATGTCAATGATGATTCCCTTTGAATTTGCTGGAGACAGAAGTAATGACATCAAACTCATCCTCCTGCAAGGAGAAGGGACATGGACTTTTTTATTTGTTTGTTTGTTTTCAGGTTTACTGGAAAAGAATGCAATAGAAATTACATCAGCACTGTGTCTAACTAGGAGTCTTGGTCCTTCCTCCTTAGAATACAGGCAGAAGGTCTCAGGCAGGAGGGAGCTGGTAAACCAGATCTCTGAAGGTAGGTAGCAGACGTTTAGCATTGGTTGAGAGGCAAGAATAAACACAGTCTGAAGAGACAAAGCAATCATCAGAGCAAAACTCAGATAAGACTCAGGTGTTAGAATGAGCAGACAGGGAATTTAAAATAACTACAATATGTTAAAGGATCTAATGGAAAAAGTAGACAACATGCAAAAACAGAAAGGTAAAATAAACAGAAGGCTGGGAATTCTAAGAACCAATCAAAAGGAAATGCCAGAAATAAAAAACAGTAACAGAAATGAAGAATGCCCCCAACGGGTAGACTCGACACATCCTAGGAAAGAGTCTGAACTTGAAGACAGGGCAATAGAGACTTCTCAGAGTAAAATCCAAAGGGAAAAAATAATTTAAAAAAGAACAGAACATACTACAACTGTCAGACAATATCAAATATGTAGTATATGTGTAATTAGAATACTAGAAAAAGAATAAATAAGAAAATGGAAAAATATTTGAAGCAATAATGGTAAAAAAACTTTGCAGAATTAATGAGAGACACTAAGAACATATGCAGAAAAGTCAGAGAACACTGAACATGATAATATACCAAACATACACACACATATTCTCTCTCTCTCTCTCGCCCCAGGCATATAGTGTTATAATTGCAGGTAACCAAAGACAAATTAAAAATTCTTGAAAGAAGCCAGAGGAATATAACATCTTATCTATAGAGGAACAAAGATAAAAATTACAGTGAACTTCTCATTAGAAACTATGCAAATAAGAAGAGAGTAGTGGAAAACATTTTATGGTGAAATTTAAAAAAAAAATTCTATAGCTAGCAAAATTATCCTTTACAGGTGAAAGAAAAATAAGGACATTTTCAGAGAAAAAAAAACAAAAACAAAAAACCTAAAGGAATGTATCAGCAGCAGACCTGCCCTGTAAAAAATGTTCCAAAGAAGTTCTTCAGGCAGAGGGAAAATGGTATGGGTCAGAAACTTAGATCTGTGTAATGAAAGGAAGTGCATCAAAGAAGAAATAATTGAAAGTAAAATAGAATCTTTTATTTTTCTTATTTTTAATTGATCTAGAATATAACTGTTTCTATAAATCAATAATAGTAACAATGCATCAGGTTATGCATATTGAATTATAGCATATGGATAAGTGAAATGAATAATAGCAATATAACAAGGGACAGGAGAGAGGAATTGAGAACACTCTGTCATAAGGTACCTCCACTACACACAAAGCAGTGTGGTGTATTTGAAGGTAAACTTAGATTAGTTAAAAATTTATATTGTAAACTCCAGGGCAACCACTAAGAAAATTCCTAAAAACAAGTATAATTTAGAAACTAGAAAAGGCAGAAAGGGGAGGGAGAAACAAAAAACAAATGCAATAAATAGAAAACAGACACAAACATTGTAGCTATTAATCCAAATAAGTCAATAATCACTTTAAATGTGAATGATCTAAATACACTGATTAAAAGACAAAGAGTGTTATAGTAGATAAAAAACAAGATGCAACTATGTGCTGCCAACCAAAAAATCCACTTTAAATATAAAGACTCAGGTACAATCAAAGTAAAGGGAGAGAGAAAGATCCACCATGCTAACACTAGTCAAAAGAAAGCTGGAGTAGCTATATAATATTAGACAAAGCAGAGTTCAGAGCATGGACACTAATTAGGAATAAAGAGAGGCATTACATAATGATAAGGGGATCAATTTTTCAAAAAAACCTTACAATCTTAATTATGTATATTTGTATATCTAGCAAAAGAGCTTTAGAAATAAGGCAAAAACTGATAGCACTGAAAGGGGAAATAGCCAAATCTACCATTATAGTTGGAGACTTCAACACCCCTCGATCAGTAGTTGAGGGACCAAGCAGGCAGAAAATCAGTTAGGGTATAGATGACCTGAACAGCATCACCATCAAATTGATCTAATTGAAATGTATGGAATACTCAGTCTAGTAACAGCAGAATACACATTCTTCTTAAGCTTGCATGGAACATTTACCAAGATAGACTGAATTCTGAGTCATAAAACATGCCTTAACACATTGAAAATAATAGAAATCATATAAAGTATGCCTCAGACTACAGTAAAATTAATCTAGCAACCAAAAAGAGAAAGATAGCTGGAAAATTCCCAAATATTTGGAAATTAAACAACACACCTCTAAATAACCTATGGGTCAAATAAGGAATTTCAATAGAAATTAAGACTACTTTGAAATAATAAAAAGAAAAATAAAACTTATCGAAATGTATGGAATGTACAAAAGCAGTGCCAGAAGGAAATTTATAAATAATGCATATATCACAAAGAGGAAAGATCTAAAATTGATAACCTTGGCTTCCACTTTAGAAATGTTAAGGGGGAAAGAGCAAAATAAGCCTAAAGCAAGCAGAAGAATAAAAATTAGAACATAAATCAATGAAATTGATGAACCCCTAGCCAGGCTAACCAAGAGAAAAGAAAGCGCAAACTACTGATATTAGAAGTAAAAGAGTTCATCACTATTAACCCCTTGGACATTGAAAGGATAACAAGTCCCAAATTTGATGACTTAGATGAAATGAGCCAATTCCTTGAAAAACACACACTACCAAAAACTCACACAAGAAGAAATAAATAATCGGAACAGATCTATATCTATAAAGAAATTAAGTCAATATTTTAAAACATTTCAAAAAAGAATGCATCAGGCCCTGATGGTTTTACAGGTAAATTTCACCAAATATTTAAGGTAAACATAATACCAATTTTCCACAATCTCTTCCAGACAATAGAAGCAGAGGCAACAGTTTCAAACTAATTCTATTAAACTAGCATTACCCTGATACCAAAACTAGATAAAGACATTAAAAAAAAGAAAATGAGCAAAAACATTAAAGCTGGAGGCATAACACTACCTGACTTTAAACTATACTACAAAGCTATAATAACCAAAACAGCATGGTACTGGTATAAAAACAGACACATTGATCAATGGAACAGAATAGAGAATCCAGAAATCAACCCACACACTTACGGCCATCTGATCGCTGACAAAGGCACCAAGCCTATTCAATGGGATCGGGACTGCCTCTTCAGCAAATGGTGCTGGGAGAACTGGATATCCATATGCAGGAGAATGAAACTAGACCCATACCTCTCACCATATACTGCAAGCCTATTCACTGGGTTCAGGACTGCCTCTTCAGCAAATGGTGCTGGGAGAACTGGATATCCATATGCAGGAGAATGCAACTAGACCCATACCTCTCACCATATACTGCAAGCCTATTCACTGGGTTCAGGACTGCCTCT
>NW_007729171.1:252835-254848 GCF_000696425.1 Galeopterus variegatus
AAAAAAAAAAAGAAGAAAAAAAGAAACCAGCATCTCTCATAAACTTAGACACACACACCCTTAACAAAATATTAGCAAATTGAATTAATCAATACATACAAAGGGAAATACATCGCAACCCAGCTATGTTCATTCCAGAAATGCAAGGTCGTTCTGACATTCATAAATCATCATATTAACAGACTGAATAAGAAAAGTCATATGATCATATTGATAAATGCTGGAAAAACATTCAACAAAATCTAACATTCATGAGAAAAATTCTCAAAAAACTTGGTCTACAGGGAAACCTCCCTATTCTAAAAAAGAAATATATGTTACAGGCAACATCAAACTTAATGGTGCAAGACTGGAATGTTGTTTCCCTAAAGCTGGGATTAAGGCAAGGATTTCTGTCTTACCACTCCTATTCAACATAATATTGGAAGTTCTGTCTAATTAAATAAGATAAGAAAAAGAAATAAAAAGGTATAGAGATTGGAAAGAAAAATAAACTGTGTTCATCCACAGATGACACCATTGGCTATGAAGAAAACCTCAAAGAATCTACAAAAACAACTCCTGGAACTAATAAGCAAGCATAGAAAAGCTTCAAGATACAAGGCCAATACACAAAGTCAACTGATCTCCACTAAACCAACCATGAACAACTGGGATTTCAAATTTTTTAAAAATACCATTTACAATACACCAAAAAAAAAAACCACCCTTAGGTATAAATCTAAAAAACATACATGCAAGGAGTCAAGATGGCGACGGGTCAGGAGCGGGGTCACCAGGAGACGGCGTGAGCGCTGTGCTGCCAGAGTGCTACTTGCATTTACAAGAGCAACAAAAAATGAATAAGTCTTTGATCAACTAATCTACAACTATAAAAAAGCAACTACAGACTCGAGGTTTAGGGCAGGCATAAAAGAGGATTCCTGGGAGTGCCCAAGATGCACTGCAGGACCGAGTGAGCAGCCGGAGGCAGCAGTGGCTCAGGGCTGAGACTGCAACAACATGGAAAAGGAGAGGGAGCTGCTCGGCAGGCTCAGCTCTGTGAGTGACCCCCAGCCCAGCCCTGCTTGCGGAGCAGACACCTGTCCGGCTTCCGCCTACCCCATTGGGCCAGTCACCGGCCTGGGGCTGCCTCCATTTTCTCAGGTGGGGGCGGAGCAGGCCGGATTCACCCAGCTCGGCTCCTTACTGAGCCTTCCCACTTCCTTGCCCCGGCGCGGGGCCTCCCGGGGTCTGTGGGCCGGCCTCCCATCCCATCCCCCCAGCGGTACTCTGGCGGGGCTAGTGGCGGGGGGAGAACCGGCCAGCGTCAGGAGATCAGGGAAGAGCAGGCCGGGCAGATTATCACTCCACCGCACCCTGGGCTCCGCCCCCTGTAAACTTCCTGTTACAGGGAGGCAGATACCATCTCTGTGGCCATCAGTTCAGAAAAACGCCTAACCAATTTCTGATTAGGAAAAGTGTGATCGAAGCGCTCCTGAGCTTGCTTGAACCTGCTGGAGAGCTGACTGCAGGAGGGCGCGGGAGTCAGTCCACATCAGGGGGATTCAAAGAGGAACTGTGTGCTGTGGGCTCCTCCCCCGAGGAGCTCACGCTCCAGCGTGGGAGATAAGACAAGCACACGGATAACTGCAATAACAGGAAGAAGGTGAATAATCCCGAGAAAGCCCTATACAGTGCTGCAAAGCCACCCAGAGCGACTAGCAGAAACCTGAAAGACCTCCTGGGTGGGGCGGAGCCGAGCAGGGGCTAGTCAAGAGCGCACAGAGCAGGGAATAGGGTCAAACCTGTGCACAGTGAAACCCCCTTCCAAAATGAATAAACACCCAAAAACAGATACCAGAAACACAAAACACCAAGAAAGTACACCACCAAAAGTTAATTAATCTCAAACTCTAGTTCCTATAGAACAAGAAGCCCTTGAAATGAATGACAAGGAATTTCGAGTGATCATTCTAAAGAAACTGAATGAGATAAAAGAAAACTCAGCTAGACAGCATGATGAAACGAGGA